>NW_019384376.1:99801-106452 GCF_000671375.1 Centruroides sculpturatus
TCAGTAAACATCGAAAATTTTTATAAATCTTATGTGAGCCCTGAGAAATTTCCGCTTTTGACGAAAAATGCAAAGCAAATGATGTCTCTGTTCGGAAGTACGTATGTTTGCGAACAATTATTTTCAACCATGAAATTAATCAAAAATGACCACCGATCAAGACTGAGTGATGCACGATTAGAAAGCTGCGTACGTGTAGCTACCTCATCAATTCCGGCTGATATTGATCAGCTTGTATCGAAAAAACAGTGCCAAATTTCTCATTAAAAATTTCAAGTAAATTCGTTTTTCTGTCCTTTTCTTGTTTGTTTTTATTTTGCATTAAAACTTATATATGAAATCTTTACTTTTTTTTAAATTTTATATTTTTTTATTCTAATGTTTATTATAAATAAAGTTTTGTAAATTATTAATAAGTGTTACTTTATGTGCGGCCCGCCAAAAAATTTTAAAATTTAAATTGGCCCGTTGATTAAAAAGGTTGCTCACCCCTGTTGTACCCGGTCAGTCCTTGACAAATCGATCCTGACTCCCATCATACGACTTTCAAATTATGGGCCTAGTTGAACCCTTTACGGGTGTGAAAAAGGACCATTTAATGTCAATAGAGAGGAAAGAGATCTAAACTAAAAAAATCCATAATTGATGTAGAAAAAATTACATTAGGGCCTGTAGGGTAATAAAAATTTAAGTAAATATTATTTAATGATGACGCCTATATAAAGAAAAGTTTTAATATTAGCATAAATTACTACATTTTATATTTTTCAAACTACAAATATCAATTTTTAATTTTCATATTGCTTACTAAACTAAAACAAAAAATATAATATATAATCTTCAATATACACGATGAACCAAAAATTCGGACTCATCAAAATCTTTACATAATTCTTACATTCGTTTTGATACTTTTTCAGCACTAACCCAGCGAACTTTAAAGTACCTCTTCACAGTTGGGAGTTTAAATATGACTGGAATACTTGAAGATCCTTGGATTCAGAGGTCTCAATGCTGACTGGCTACGATTACGACCTCTGGGCAGATAAAAATTTATTATTTTGATTACTGTTTTTATCTCATTCTCCATAAATCGGCGTCACTATTCACTTTTGCGGAAAAAAAAGCACTTTTGCTGGCTTATGACTTTGCGTTATAATTCTTGACTTTGTTCTTTCTAATTAGTCCAGTCTACTCGATCTATTTATGAGCATGTTTTGTTTCGCAATGTCTCTTCACTTACTTTCATTACACCAGTAGTTTCTTTGCAAAATTAAGCTTAATGCTTTGCCGTTATACTGTATGAAAAGTAAGCCTCACTCTATTTTTCCCGAAATATGCGACATTCGTCACTTACTTTACATTTTTGGAAGATGTAACGGCAAAAGTTTTCAAATAAACTATTCTGAAAACTCTAACGACAATCAAATAGTAAACAAACGATTTTTCGGCTTCTCGTCTGGCAACCATGTTGGCATGGTTTCCAGACGACAAGCCGAAAAAATCTCCACCTACTCCCATAAAAATCGCGAGACTTATCAATAAGATTCTGAACTTGCGCTATTTAGTAGATTCAAATTTCCATTTCTTTGTCCAAAAGTTATAATAAAATAATATCGCGAGATTTGTGGTCTTTCGTGAGATCCACGGGAGTAGCTCTGCCCTGTTCGTGGAATACTTGAGATTGCATAGTTTTAGGGAGTATAGTGTGGAGGCTTGCCCACCCGGGCGCTGAGGTTCGAGCGATAGCGAGCATTGAAGCGCAAGACTTCATGTGGAGCCTTGATGAAACGGAGTATGGAGATTCTCAGGCAGTATTAATGGTTCAACCTAAAAACTGTTTTCGCTCAGTAGCAGTTAATGTGTTTATTATTTGTTATAGGTACTGCTCGCCGTGACTATAACTTAAGTTGTTTGCGAACATGACGCCCACAAGCAAGATGGCGACCGAAACTGCCGCCATTGGTACCTCATTTGGAGACAAATATCACTTAAAGCGTCGATTGTCAGACTTTTCTTTATTCTTTACTGATAAATATCAATGGAGTATCTGATCATCGTGCTCTACTGACTATTAAACACGCCACGGGGCTTAGCAGAGCACGCTGGATGACTCCTATAGCACTCGGAAGTAGGCTTTAGGTTGATTTCGGAGGGCTATATCTCGCGAAAGGGTCACATTTACTTTCTTTGATTTTTTGCTACGGACACGCGTTTCAGCTCTGTAAAGATCCCAACAGCATCATCCACATCTGCAATCTTACTATATATTTTTTCGATTGGGATGTCAATTGTATAAGTTACTTGAAATGGATAATCGGATCTTAACCTCAAAGCATTAGTTCAATGAACAAGTATCATAGATTGTTGATTAGTAACAAATTTTATTTTTTTAATATTACCTTTTTATTCTGCCGGGTGACAAATAATGACGTCAACGGCTGCATAATGTGCATAACATAAAGTGTAAAGTGGGCTGATTATATTTTTAATCAATGATAAACGTAAATTGCACTACTATAATTCTATGAAGTTTTAGAACATATTTATAACGATATAATCAAAATTATAAAATATGTTACGTTAAAACGATAACTATTTTGAATGTGACATTTCAATAAAATAGCCATTTAAATATATCTACAGTAGAGCCTCGATTATCCAACTCAATTGGGGACTGGGGCTGGTCGGATAATTGAAAAGTCGGATAACCGAAAAGTATGAAAAATTTCATTATTAGTGTAGTATATTATTATATCCCATGTAATTAGTATATTAGTATATCGCTATTAACCTACTTCGCGTTGAATTTTCATCGATGTTAAGCCTAACAAAAATTTTTAAAAATAATAATCGTTGCTATTGTATCGTTAAAAATTAGAAAATTAAGCCTCGTTTAAATACTGGCTCCCTTTCATGGTCGAATGAGTGTTGCCAGCTAAAACACGTAAAAATAATATTAAAGTAGCCAAGACATAGCCAAATATTGTAGCGCCACATCACTAGCGGACATTTGAAATTTGCCGACTAGGACGGTCGGTTAACCGAGGTGTCGGTTAATCGGGGGTTGGATAATCGAGGCTCTACTGTATCTTTAGTTTTACTATTTCTTAATTGAAAATAAATTTTATTTTATTCTTACTATGATATATTTTAAATGAATTTAATAATCATTGACTACATAATACATAACTTAACGCTGCTATGAATCTTCATATTATGAATTGATTTAAATAAAATACGAAATTTCTTAACATTACTCTTTTCTATCGCCGTTCTTCTTCCTTGATTTACCACCACTCAACAAGTGTTAAATTGACAAGGAATAACACTTCGAATTTTTTAATTAGCTGTAGCTAACAGAGGTGCCTCCGGAAAACACTTGATTTCTATACTTTTGATAATGAACGCAAATTACTTTATCGTAAGCAGTGACACTATACTACGGCGTTCCCCGTGAATCCCAGCTACGACAAATTGTTACAATGAGAAATACGACTAGTCTCATCTTTACATATAATTATGAATTAGTGGCTATAGTATTGGTCACGCTGGATAGGGGATGAGAAATGAGTTCGAATTCGAATTACTTACAAAATTCAAAATTTTCGTATCGAATTCGAAACCAGACGATCTCAAAGAAAATAATGATTTATTTGCACACAACAATGTTTGTGTCGATTGGTTTGAAGTGATTGCATAATAATTTAAACAGTATTTTCATTTTAATATATGTTCTCACCTTTTATTTTTAGCGTTTCCAACAAGTTCACATAGATCAGTGAGAAAGTCCATGCTGTTTACTTCTAAAGGAAATTCATCATTATATTTTTCAGAATGTTGAAGATATTCAAATAAAAACATAAATAGACTTTTCCAATCAATCTGAAATTAATGTATATAATATATAATTATGATTAATAAGCATAAAGCTATTGCTATTTATAAATACGTTGTTGTACAGTACCTGTGAACAGTTCGAATGTAATTCTGATATAGTTGTATTTGTTGAATTATCATTATAATCTTTATCTAGAATCTACAAAAAATTTAAAATTATTTTTAAGTATGGATTCTATTTTTAAGTTAACAAATATCAATATTTCTATTTACTTTTGCTAAAGATGTTTGAAAGTCGATTATTTCATCAATATGCTTGTTCTTATTTTCTGTTGACAAATCTAATTCAGAAAGTACGTAGTCTATCAAATTTACATATTTCTTTTTTAACTTAATCCACTTTTCTTCAGTCGTATTCAATAACACAGTTGGTTTAACGAAATCAGATCCACGACTTATCTACAAACGAATGAAATGTTTACAATATTATATAAATTACATTGCATAAATTACTATAGTGCCAATTATTTACAAATATGAAATGTTATATAAATTTTTATTTATTAACTTAGTTAATCTTTCATCTTTGAAAGAAAACAAGACAGCGTATCAGAAATATAATTTTATAATAGCGGCAAACTGGAAAGTTTATAAAAGTGTAGCTGTTTTCCTGACTCTCATTTCAATTCTGTGCATTATTAATTCATTAATGGAGTGTTTGTGCATTGGTAATTTGGTAAAATGTTTCGTTATAAGCTTATGAACAGTTGTAACGTTATAAGAAGTATAAGCGAAGTCTCCCGTTATAATGTTTCGTTATATAATAATGTAGTAACTATAGTCAATCAGAGTAGGTCTTTGCTAATAACGTGATGTACTATACTATAAAACAAAAGATTGTTATTTCTTTCTAAAACATGTCCATTGATATGAAGATTCAGTTTCGTTTTTCTGGCGGTGAAAACTGAATGGAATGTATGAATTATTGAATAACGTTTACAAAGGCTGAAAGTGAACAGCGATAGAATGTTTACTTGTATTTTATTGAGATAAGAAATAAATAAGATAAGAAATTAACTCCAAGATAAGAAATAAACTATATAAAATATGGTATTTAATTAAATAGATAGAGGCTGTTACATATTGGTAATTTTAGATTCGAACTTTGCAGTCTGCTACTGTTAAAGTAGGATATGCTTGGTACGGGGAGTATTCTTGTCATACATGCTAAATAGAGCACTCCGACAACTTTTCTACTGCTTGCAATCCATGACTCATATTAAAAAATAAATATATAACCTCCTCATATAAATTTTTTTGTGCTTCAAAAAGATCTTATCGTGTTATAAAGTGTGTTTATACGGAATATTTACTCATAATAGAACATCAAAACTTATAAAATTAATGTTCAATATATATTTTATAAATTTTCAATTACTGTATTTATAATTTTTATTAAAGCATAAATTACACGAACTTTTAATGAGCGATTTATTATGAAATATAGTACTGTATAATAAAATCGCAACTGATATTTTGTTTTCATTGATATATCGACAGTATTTGTCTTTAAATATCATTGTTAAAAAACAATGATGCTAAATGAGAGTTCATGATATCGATATATACGTAAACGTCAATTAATACAATATAAACACGAATAAAATTCAGTATTAAAATTTAAACTTATTTTATATCAGAAACACTGATAAAAGAATAGAAGATAGAGATTTAATAACAAGTATAAAATGCTTAGTCAAACCGCAAAATTTTAAGTACTGGGTAATATCGCGTCGCCGGACGTATCGTGCTTTTTCTTTGTCTCCCAACAAGAGCGATATAACGAAGAACTATTATACTATAATAAATAATATTCAGTAGCAAGTAAATAATATACATGTCTATAGGTAATTTGATCTTAATTATTACACTTATTATTATACGCTATGTGAAGTAAATTAGTACAAGTTCAGTAAAATTATACAAAATGTTCCCTATTACATTTTTAACATTTTAAAAAGTTCTATTATTATAAACTACTTTCAGAAAGTTAGCAGATCCTAACAATTTTATAAAAATACAATTTATTTTACGAAACGGAATTGGACATCAAGGCTAAGAAACGTCAGGTCTTATATATCAAACATGCAATATCTTCGAGAAAAAATAAAAATAAATAAATAAAACAAGTAGGACTGTGTCTTTTAGAAAAAAGACGTTAAAGCGAAGTTCAATTACAAATGCATTAAAATAACATTGATTACGAGATTATTTTCAACATAAAATACCACTATAAAAAAATAGCATTACACGTCCATAAAATATCAATTGCACAACACTAACAAATACATTTAAAAGCATTCACTGAAAACATGAAAATTTATTTCGTTATTCCTTCTTAACTTCATTGCTTTAAATAGAATTATTTGTATTGCATTATATAATAATAATATTTCAATACTAGCAGGTGGGCCCGGCGTTGCTTAGACAAAAGTAACGATAACTAAGATAAAGATTATTACGTTACAGTCAACCTTACCCGTTTTCACAGAATGCAAGAATTGGTTCTCCTTGAAGAATTTTTAGATGGGTCTAAAAATATGTTCGATTTCTCGCAAAAACGAAAAAACTGCATCTGCGTATCGCACGTCGCTTTCTCTTAACAATTCCATTGTTACGTAAGATTTCCATTGTTGACACTTCCATTGTAACTTAAAACTTTTATTGTTACTTAAAACTTCCATTGTTACTTAACACTTCCATTGTTACTTAGCACTTCCATTGTTACTTAACACTTCCATTGTTACTTAA
>NW_019384376.1:107448-110181 GCF_000671375.1 Centruroides sculpturatus
CAGGAAAAGTAACTTTCGTTATCATGGAATTATAACAAAACCTGCCAATTCAATATAAATGGAAAAAAAATATTATATGGAATTGAACGAAAATGAAAATTTGCTTGATAATTCAACTACGCTTGTTGGAGAACAATAAAAACACTACACTCAACAAGCCACCAATAAAACTCAACTGCCTAACCTATAACCAAAGTCTCCTTTTAATTTGTTTTTAAAAAAAGCGCTTGACAAACTTGCCCCGGTCTCCCCTAAATTCACTTAAATGAAATGTTAAATTACTAGCTGTTATTTAATTATAAAATATCTTAGTTGTGATAATAGTTTATAAGAAAAGAATTTATTTTAAAATGTTTTTATAAATTATTAAAAAATTACAGTTATGTAAGAGCTGTTTTGATCCCTATATAATCCAAACAGATATCCAGGACTATAGTAAGCATATGCTAGTGCTATAGCTTCTTCCATTGTTGATTTTGAATTATCGTTTTCAGAAAGTGGCCAACCGTCCAAGTTAGCTGCACTTAAAATGCCATGAATAACCTGTTTCATATCGCTAGCTGTAATTTAAGTAAAGGATTATAAATGTTTTGCATTTAATTATTCAAAATCAATGTAATACATACGTTTATTTAAACACGATTGATAATATTTCTTTAGTTTTTTGACGAATTCTGGATCATTAAACTTTTCTGGTTTCTCCAGCTGTTCTGAATTTGCATTTGTTGTGTATGAAAATTATTATTATACTTATTAAAATTAATATGTAGGCTACATTAAAGTAACGCTTACCTTTTTGTAAATAAAGGATATAATTTTCTAAATTTGTAAAACTACGTATTTTTTCGTCGTAAATGTTTTCGTATTTCAGATAAGATCCGCATGAAAATTCATAAAAGTTGTCGCATGGATCGACGGTAAAGTCCATATTCTTTAGAATGGAACCAGCTAAAATAATTTAGAGTTGTGTAAACAAAATATATCGGATTTATTGAAATTAAATTACATTTAATTGTATTCCATTAACCAGCAAATTAATTTTATCAGTTAAATGTTTTTAGTTGTTTTTGTACTCATAACGGAATATTCGAATATTACATACATAAATCGAATTACGGCATCGGAATTTCGAATTAATTGTTAAAACATTTTACATCATGTCTCAAATTTGAAACATTAAATAGCTCTTATATTCATATTACAAACTACAATTTGTATAAAATGCACAATGAACGCAATCATAAAAATACTACCATTGAAAAATTTCTAAAATTTTTAAACACTGCCAACAAAATTAATTATATTTACCTGCTATTTATATGTGATGATTTATATTCTCGTGGTCTCTGCTAGGCACAAGATAAATGTCATATTATATATTTCCACGCATGAAGGGTAATTCGTACCGCAATCCTGTGAGTTCCAATGAATTTTCTCCACAATCCTGTCTTCCAATGTGTTTTATGATGTTCGAAAAATCCTCGCATTTACAAAATATAAGATATTGTTTCGGACTGTAAAAAGAGTGGCTAATGCGGATGTATATTTTTCCTTTTCTTTGCATCTCACTCATGCTGTTTAATTCTAATGGGAAAGTTGTATGATGTATATATACCCTATCTAGCTGTTAATACAAGTTTCGTTGCGTATTATGAATGATATTTCATGAATTACTGATGCAGTGGGTTTATTCAGTGTACGGCATTAAGTAGAATGTGGTATTCCTAAAGATTATGCCTGAAAACCAATAGTATGTTTTGTCTTAATAAAATGTGAAAATCTGCGAGTTCGAGTTGCTTACTCCAAACCCTGGTTGCTGCGTCGGCTATTGAAGTCCGCTCACTTTGTTAGTGGAAGGCTATAAAGTTTAAATTAATTTGTCTCAAAGATCGTGAGATCTTTTTGACACCAGGCTCCTGACACCAGTTGGGATAGTTCGAAAGTCGCGTCCTAACTCGCGATTATAAATTTCTATTCTTAAAGATATGTTCGAATAGGTGGGTTTTGTAGTTCGAGTCGGAAGAGTCAGTGAATTCGTCGATAGGGTGACCGACATCAAAATAATTTGCAATTGAAGCCAAGTTAACATATAACAAAAGTTTAATGAATACAATAAAGTAGTGATTAAATACAAAAGGGGATTAAAATATCTCTATATCGATAAACTAGCTAAATACGCCTCTGATAGAAGAGTGAGAGTTTACATTAAATTGTGCATAATACCTCTTGTTAAAATGATGATGTCTTCGGCCGAAGGCCAATTTCTATCGTCAGGACGAGGAATGAGAAACTTCACTGATCGGTGGGTTCAGTGGAGAGACAGGAGAAACTGGAGACGAGGAGAGCGAGTGACGTGGACTAGACAAGGGGAATTCGAGGAGAGAGCTAGGCGAGAGAGCCTTGAGAACGGGGTTTTTACTCTTTTTATCCCAAATTCGCCTCCAATCAAGTGTTAATTTGTTACCAGTGTGACGGGATGTTAGAAATGACTCTAACTAGGAGATGTTCATCAATATGGGCGATAAGATCTCGCCACGGGAAGTTGATAAACTGAAAAAAGTGTTATTTCCCCTTTTCCATTAAATTCCCACGAAAGAAAGTGTAAAATTGCACGTGTTTCTTTCTAACTAAATAATATTTTCATTTATTAAATAATTAAATCAGATTCTAAATAAATCTTCTCAATCTAAGAAAAGGCTCTTATTCTAGATCTCCAGATTCTCACGAAAATAT
>NW_019384376.1:113505-168387 GCF_000671375.1 Centruroides sculpturatus
GTTTTTTTAATTGATTGATGATTGATTCAATCAACTAATTTGTTGATTGTATTAACTTGATTCTTTAGATATTGAAAATTAAATAAATAACATTATGTTAATTTAAGCGTACAGAAACGTTGCTGTTGTTCCACCAAAAATCTTATTTTCACTTTACCGAGTGCCTAGTAGGTAATTTGCAGATTACCTAGATAATCTGAACATTACCTAGGTAATTTGAGAAATGGAATAATTTTCGCAGCTTTAACGGATCACCCTAGTTAATCTGCAGATTAGCTAGGTAATGCGCACATTAACGGATTTCGAGCTTTAGCGGTAACATATCTACTAAATGAATAGAAGTAGTATCGGAATTGATAAAATGATACATAATTCAAAAATCGAGAAAGAAGAGAAAAAAAACCTGAAACATAGTATAAAAAAAAGGCCTCGCGAATATGACAAGCAGTGGTAAAACAGATGAGCAAATAATTAAAGATAAGAAAGAGATCAGCTATCATTTAAAATATAAACTAATTGCGCAGTCTGTCAATGGTAGTGGGGATACCATTATGTGTGATTAGTGATTATGCTACGGACTTTTGATGCTGGGGTGTGTTACCGTTATTATTATTAGAGAGGTTGCGGCCGACGTTTTCATCGCAAAAACGTGTACGGCGGACGTTCAGCGCCGCCTTCCTGTAAGCCTAGAAGTTTGACAATGGTGTTTGATACGTTGAGTATGATTCCACTGACATTCCAATCGCCATTGTCAAACTTCTAGGGTTACAGGAAGACGGCGCTGAACGTCCGACGTACACGTTTTCGCGATGAAAACGTCGGCCGCAACCTCTCTATTATCTCTCAACAAACTCCTACGTATTGATTGAAAAAAAAGTATTTTTTTCGTTTATAAAAAGTATTTTTTTATTGTTAGCAAGGAAAAGGACATTGCTAGTTTCTCCAGATTTTCTCTACAAGCTGTATTTTTTTTCATTATTTATTCAGTATTTTTATTAATTTTTTATTGAGAAGACTATGTCTTGTTTATAAAATCGTACTGCCTGCTGTATTACCAGCTTAGAGGATTGAGGAGTACGTGTCAGAAGTTGCAATTTGGCACAAAATATTAGGTTCCCAAATCATGCGCACATAAAAAAAACAGACTTCTAGATACTCAGGGAACCTAGAACCGAGTCAAAATAAAATTTAAAATGGTGACACATTCTACAAACTGGTAGTGCGAGATTTGCGCATGCATTGATCGTTGGGAAGTTGGAAATGCCACTGGGGTACGCTAATGAAAAAGGTTAGGAACCGATGGTCTAAATTATAACTACTTAAAACCCTCAACAAAGCTTTCAATTGGACAAACTGTCCCAGTCTTTCAATTGATAAAATACTGGAACATGTTACAAAGAAATTTTCAAGAGATAACTAACAATAAGAAATTTACCTCAAACATAAGAAAAAACCCTCTCAGTTAGATTTTCAAAGCAAGGACGTTCTAACCGAAAAAAACCAACGATTCTGCAGATCAAAGGCTTTTTCCCACATACTTAATATCTAAAAATGATAATTAATTTAATATACACCAAAAAGAAAGGAAGAATGAAGGAAGAGAATAGAAGTAAATTTTCCAAGGGTTTTTGGCTGCAACGGATAACTTATGTCTTTTCTGTTGTAATGAAGAAAATTTCTTTCTTCACTATTTTTCTTGTTTTTTTTTTTTTTTTAATTTTTCTGGGTGATTTTTGTGTTTCTGTTGTTTGTTTATTTTGTATTTTTGTTGCACTTGCAAAAGGCCAAATGGCCAGTGTCTTTTAAGATTAAAAAGGTTATATCCACATATAATTTTAACATTTCGCTGCATAATAGTTTATTTATTTATTGGAAAAGCGAGACGTCAAATATTTCCAACCACCTACAACCAATATTGGATTGTGAGATTTGTATCTACATCGTGTACATATTATTAATATCTTCACATTAAAACAGAAAAATTACTTCGGTACAGAGGTTAATAACTATAAATCTATTAACAATTTCTAAAATGAGACTACGAAAAATTAGATGCGGGAATCTTCGAATCCACACAAAATAACAATAGTATATTATTATTAGAAGAATCCTATCATTTTGTCTGGTGCAATATGTTATGAAACTTTTTTCCTTAAAAATTTATATAATATTAATTTAGTAATTAACTAAAAATATACGTTCAAAATTCGCAATAGTAGCAGAAAAGACCACGAAATAATAGACTATAAAGAAAAATAAATCTCACCTGAAAATTTGCATATGTTATTTAAGCAAACTTCTTTCTTTGGTTTTTGAGATTTATCTATAAATGATAAACAGTTTTAATAAATTTTTATGTAAAGAAAATATTGGAAATTGAAAATAATATTAAAACGTATTTGAATTGCAATTATTTGATTTTCGTCCTATTTTTAAATTAATCTTTTTAATAGCTATTTTTTAATTCAAAAATAGCTTTTAAGAAGATTAATGAATTTGAAATTTAATAAAAATGGTATTTTGCAAAATACAAACTTTCTAACTCTGATACAATTGAATTCTAGATAAAAAATATCCAGCGAAGACTTGTTTAACTTTTCCGGTAACATTTAAAAATTGCATTATGGTATTGGCCTAATATTATTTAATTAAATTTTCATTGAAATCAATCATTTTAAACGCGTTTTTTACAATGATTCATTTCTTTTTGAGATTAACGATTTTGAATTCGGGGATAAACGGAAACACTGAAAAGTGGTTGTTCTATTCATCAATGCAACTTTTTCATTATTAGTGGTTTAAAATTTGAAAATAGGTAAAATAGATTTATTTGCATGCTTTTATATTGGTTTTGATTTATTTTAGACTTCACTTCACTTAAACTTGATGACTTCTTCGTAGTCAATAGATACGCGACACTCAATTTAACAATGCGTATTAATATAAAACCCAAAATTTATTATTTGCTAAGGTTTACGTTCTAAAATAACGGAAGCGGCTGTGTTACTATCGTGTGTACTAGAGCTACTAATCTGTAACAAAAATTTATTATAAAATATTTATCTCTTTACCAATTGTTTACAGTAATTACTTTTGCTAATCTTAATTCGAATACGCAAAAATACATCTTCTTTTGTATTTTCAACAGCAGAAATATGAAATAAATTATCTAAAATACATACATGTATACAAACATGTTAAACATAAATAATAGAATAAATGAAAATTTTTGGGACAAGAACATGCTAACTCAGTCTATTGTTGAATTTCTACACATATAAGACTGATATGGTTTCCAAACTCATGACATATAATTTCCCATAGATTAATCTATCAGCCTCTTATATAATTAATCATCTATGACCAGATCTGAATATAGGAAAATTCAAAATTTCAGGGTGATTTTTCCCGAACACTTGAAATAGTGGGTTAGTATATTCTTTCACGAAGGTCTTTAAATAAAATAACAGTTGACGACGAGCATCTCATCTAAATAATTGCAAATAATGTTCTTGAAATTATATACTGTATTAAGGTAAGGTTTTCTGATATATTAACATTCTATACTCGCATTAGCAGATACATATGTACTGTACAATAAATAATTTAATTTTAAAACTTGTTTTAAAGATCTATTCACTAGTAAGGATCAAGAGTTACAGTTGTGACGCGCAAAAACGAAGGCTTCATCGTCTTTAAATCATATCGATGACGGATACCAATTAAATATCATTATAAATACACAATTTAATTTTCAATTTTTTTTTTAGATATGGAACATTATGCCTTTGGATGGTATTACAATTTTACTTTAGTTTTAGTACATGAACGTTTATTAATTAACTTCCAACTCTAACTCTTGATTACGGTTTGTTAATATATACAGAAAACTTTATAATTGGAATAATGATATAAAAAGAAAAAAGGATTAAATATACCTTTTTGTTTGTTTTTTTATTTTTACTTACTTTGAAAATGTAATAAAACACCAACCATGACAAGAAAAGAAATAAAAATGACAAGAGATACCAAAATAAGGTAACGTTCTAACAATGTCCTGTTGTTCCAAATGATGCATTTTCTGCAAAACAATGAATTATTTTAAAATTTAACACCAAATATAGACTATATGTCGTAAATGTATTTCAAAAAATTATGAAACATTATTAAAAATAAGTTGACGTTTTAAAAAGTGTTGTATATGTAAAACATCAAACCGAAGCCTTGCATAAACAACAGTGCAACCACAAGTATTTTCTAGTTTCGGTTTCTTAAATCAATAGTTTTTAAAATAACATAATTATATAGTTTGTTTTGAAGAATGTAAAGAAGACTTTTATATACAACAAAAATTTCGAGTTGTTACTTATATGTAAAAGAATATCTAAATACTTTAATATTAGAAAACTAGAAATTCTCTCATCAACACGACAGAACTCTTTTTATGAGAAAGTAGAGATTAAAGAATTGTACTGAGTACAGTATTGTACGAGTACAGATTTCAAGAAATTCAAGAAGAGTTACTGATATTTCTATAAATTAAGGCCCTTGGCAAATCATTCTTACTCAATGTTGCTGAGTCTGACCTCGGTCTTTGGAATTTGCCTCACCGATTTTATTTTTATGCCTTCCCTTCCCTTAGGCAGGTATTTTCAGACAAAATAGTGAGTCTTTTTAATTCCACATTCACGAAACAAAGATTAATTGTATTTACGTTAGTTAGATCAGCGACAACACTAAATAACAGGCTCGTTACATTGTTTCTTTCGATTGGATAATAGATCGTCACGTGGTCACTATGAAAATAATTTTTAAAAAGTTTGTTATAGAAGTGACACAATACGACTATCTACTTATAAAGTTTAAATTTAAGGAAGTAAGTTTAAAATACGCCATTTGCCAAAATATTTTTAAATGCAACTTAATGGAGATTCCGTCCTCAAGCAAGAACAAAATAAGGTCACTGACAACGTAAGTGCGATCATCGATCTAAAACTGATAAAAACTTTACTCTATAGCTAATATTTCCGCAAAATAAGTAGCCTATACTTTCCGTCAGAACACAAATATAGCCAATATTTCATGTAGATTGGACAAAAATTGCAGCAGTTATTAGGAATTCATACTACACACAGAGACGGCGGTTTTTATATTATTAAATAATAAATGAAATAAAATTTAGATATGTTAACGAGGGCAAGGAAAAGATAAAAATTGTTGATAAACAATTTTTCAAGCTTTTATTTTTCTTGTATAAAGTCTGAAGAGTAAAACTTCTATCTTAAGTCGCGAATGATTTATTATTATTTCCGCTGTGTTTTTCTCTTATTCTGAGAAATTTTTACGCCTCTTTTTGCATTTTCTGCTATCATTTGTTAAGCGCGTGGATATTTTCTGGGGGGGTCCTTCCGGATATGTCGGTTTTGTTCCTTTTCAACCGGCCATCTTGTTGCGGGCCTGGCCTGGCCGAACCAAAGAGGCACTCAGCGCTCACAGCACGGAAAGAGTTAAAAAAAAGCGCGTGGATAAACAATGACGTTTTACTATTAATTTAGCGCTCACATACAATGTGAGCGTTACGTTACACAAATTAATAATGAAAATGAGATGAAGAACAAAAGTATCTTCTGTTCCATTTCTTCCTGTTGGATGTCATCATATATTTATATTTTAGGATTTACATGTAAATTTACAGTACCGATTGAAGAATGCCTCGCTCCAAACGTGTTTTGGCAAATACGACTTGTTTGTTATTTTCTGTTCTCTGTATTCAATATTTCATGTGTTTTCCAGATAATGCATCCAGTTTTGTGTTTTAAAATGAATCGAATCTTATTAATTCGAATTGTTGGATAATTCGAGCCTATTATTAAGTTATTTTCCTATAAAATTAACGTTTAAATTAGCGTTTAATAAAGTACAGTTGATTTGATTTTTAGCATAAATTCAGATAAAACTCAAAGCTAGTTTGCTTGGTTAACTTTACGGCCACCCAATACTTTGGCGATCTGCCTAGGAAAAATGTCTTCCCGAAGGTCTTTTAAGGATAACTGCCCCTATTCAGGAGTTACAGACGTGGAGAAAATCCAGAAAACTCCACGTGGTCAGCCCATCCTGGCAAGGTGCGAACCCACGACCGAATTCCCAGTGTTCAGAGAACGGAATCGCTTGGCCGCTGGTGGGCCTAATTTAAAAATATTTAATAATCACAACAACAATAACGGATCACTAGCCAAATTGTTTTTTTTTCTTATTATTAATTATCCTTAATACAATTCGATAAAAACGTGGCAGATCGTTTGGTATTACTAATGTATCGTGTGATGTATATATATATTCTGTATATATATATTTTATTCGATTGTACTCATAAAGTGTTGGCCACAAGGCTTTCGAAATAAACAAAACACCAACTGTTTAATTACGGCTCATATTACACAAGAGTCACTTTCTTAATTACGTTTTATATCAATCCATCTTTTGACCAGACAGTAATAAACATTTGTTAGATGACAAGAGGATAATATTAGGATTTAGATTTGTGTATTAAACGATAAACGTTAAGTTATTCTTGCTATCGATAAATTCATTTAACTTCGCCATTTTCTATTTCATATGTTTTTTCTTAAAATTATGTTTTCTAATTTTTTTTGTATTTCTAATGTGTCATTGTACAAAAACGAAAATAGACTTATTAAAAAATAGTAGATCTATTAACATTTCTACTATTCAAAATGTTATTAGTCTACTATTCAAAAATAGTAGACTAATAACATTTATTAGCTAAATTCTCCAAAGATCAAGTATGAAATTTGAGTAATTTTTTTCATATAACACGTCAAACCATAAAAATAGAGATGAGTAATACGAATTATAATTTCATATACATATACACTAAGTTACAGGAGTAGTATATCATAAAGCATTTTTCACTAATTTAAATATTATAAATTATTTTCATAAATTTTTTATTACATTAATGCAGTGTTTTTCAACCTTTTTTGAATACGCGACCCCTTTACAAGTTAAAAAATTCTGGCGACCCTCTAGGGTCATATTAAAACTATATCAGTGATTTAAAAAAATATGTATTTAATTTTCTTTCTGTTGAGAGAAATTACTGTTGATGACTAAAATGAGAATTTGAGGAGAATCGACAATAACTTAAGACACGTATAGTATGTTACTTCCTTCTTATAATAACAATGGGTTCGGAGTGCTGTTGACCTTTTTTTGGGGGGGAGATGAGGGTTTTTCACTTCTACTTTTCTACGTATTACTTCTTTTTACAAGTCAGCTCAACACTTTTTCAGCAATCATTTTCTGGGATGGGCCGTACCCACCCAGGCCCCTCCCAGGCGACACCCATCATTCGGACCTAAATGTCAATCAAAAAACCAACTGTACTGTATAATAAACAGGTACTGTACAGCCTTCTTGCTGAAATTGTAGTTTTTTTTTAATGTAGTATAGGACCTACAAACACTTGTCTTTTTTCTTTTACCCGAGACCCCCCGTGTAAGGCTTCGCGACCCCCTGGGTGTCGCGACCCACAGGATGAAAAACACTGCATTAATGCATCCGCAAAGTGTTCAGGTTAATTATTTAAATAATGTTAGGCACTTGAATCTATGCTCTTTTAAACATGATTACGGTCGCATTATATTTTTATTCCTGCTCGAATGTCATTGTTCTCTTATTCTTGCTCTTATTCAGTCTGCACTTTCATGTCGGCACTTCTTTAAAATCAATGGCTAATCGGGCACTTTGTGGGATTCACGCACAAACTGATTTTGAGGCCTCCTTGTTCTAAATATTAAGTAATGCTATCAAATCAATTTACTACTTAATTTAAAAAATCAAGCCACGAGTTACGTAACTTTCCGAACAAAAAAGTTAAAATTATGTGGGCTATCAGTTATGAGATTTTATTTTATATTTTTATAATTGTAATAAAAAAATTTCATTTTTATTTTAATTATCAAAAAATTTATATCATTAATTATTATAAAATGGCAAAACGCTTAATTTTGAGGGCAGAAAGGTGTTTTATAAAAATAAAAATAATAATAATAATAATCGTAAATGGTGATAACGAGTAAAATCATTAAGTCTGACTTTCACTCGAGATATGATAAATGACCTTCTATCTCCCACACCCTTGACTCTAAAATTTAATAATATTAATGCTCCTAATATACAAACCTTCCTGAAAAATTTTAAAAATTTTCGACAAAGTCACAAGAGTTATTAAGGTTCAAATTGGGAGAACAAAATTGTGCCCCCCAAACATCGAAAAATCCCAACATTTTTTGCATTTTTCGACATTTCAAGATTCCTCTAAGTCTAAAAATGTAAAAATATTTATGGAGTCATTTTTTAACAATTGGCACACTTTCCCTCTGTTATATACAACATCTTTAAAAGTGGTTAATTAGTGATTAATTAATTTTAATATTCAATGATATGATTCTAATTATCGACTAAATTGCAGTGGATTTTGTTGTTTTTAATGGGCTTGTTCTGTTGATTGTAACAACTAGTAATGACAATAAAATAATGCTTATTGTATATAATGTAAACGATAATATAATATATGAATACTTACGTTATAACATTTCCTTTACAAAAAGAAGAGAAATTAAAACACCAAACATACCAAACGCAAGTAGGAAGAACTTTTTCATTCGTTCTAAAGTTTGAAAGAAATCACTTGCGCTTATGTGACTGGATAGTGTATACAGTGAAAACTGCTTAGGCGACCACCTGCATTCGACGGGCACCTGTCACAACGGACAAAACTTTCTGGCACCGAATAGTTTATCCATAGACTCTTCGTATAAGTTACCTGTATTAAACGACCACCTGTGTAACGCGACCGCGGGCATCGATTTTTGGCCCGAAACAACATACAACAACTGTAATAAGCGACCACTTCCGCGAATATATCTGGTCTAAACTATTGTTCAACAACGTTTCTCCTTTCTCCCACTCTTGAAATTAGGTGCAGGTGTTAATGAATTAGTCTAGCAATAAAGGAAATTCATTTCAGTTTGTTCGAATTGTTCGAAAAAACGAAAGAAATGCAAAGTGCTGTAGTTAGATCATGTTAAAGTTATCACAACAGCAATTAGCGGCGAAGTTTAACTGTGGGAAAACGAAATTTATTAGTAGACCTACAGTATTTTCCTTGGGGGTATAAAATATCGTACACGATACAATTAATCGGCTGATCTCATCGTTTGATAAAATTTATTTATATTTATTTATTTTGAAGCTCATATACAGTACATGTGCATTAAATAGTTTCTGTATCAACCTACCTTATTTTCACGATATGTTTAGAAAAATAATATCCAAGTAATTTTCGCACGCGAAATATTAAAAAAAAACAACAAACGCATTAATGCAAAAATCAGTTTTACAGGCAACCTTCCTTTTTCGATTCCTCAATGACAATCGCGGAATGTAATGAAATCGTATAATGAGAAATAATAATAAAATCGTTTTATTATTAATTAATAATTTTTCTGATTGTACTTAAGAAAATATTAAATAAATACAGCATTTTTAAAGTTAAAATAAGAATAAACTAACGAAAACCAAAACCAAAGTAATGGAGAGATAGGACGGACTTGTATATCGACCACGTAATACACGAAACTGAGGAGCAAACGAAAAGAACCGAGTCGAATTAATTAAGTCGGAAGAAAGAAAGTATGCATTATATTCGAGAAAATGCGACTATTTTATTAATCTTTAAAATATTGGTATTAATTCTGTCTTATAAAATCACAACGACTCCTGTTAATCGAGTTATCCGATAAGAATAAAATACACCTTGAGTTTTGCTTAGTAAAATACGTACGAAAATACGGGATTACAGTACCACCTGTATTAGACAACCACCTGTCTTAAAGACTACTTTTTGAAGGAACCGTGGGTGGTCGCCATAGAAAGGTTTACTGTATATATCTACTGTTATCCTGTCACATAAGTGCACAAAGAAGTTTAAATATTATTTATTACTTAAGATATTTTCTAACAGTAGAAAATAAATTTTTTTCTGTTTTTAAATAGTAAAACTTACTCCACCATTTATATCAAATTGTCTTGATGAAATGACATCTGTGCCTGAGGTTCGCAGATGCATTTATTTTTTTTTCAAGCTTCTAACTTTCGGAAATCCCCACCACACGCTTCTTAAGCCTGTGTGGTGATCTGCCACAGTTCAAAATTTTTTTGTTAAGTATAGTATTGTACTGTACATTATGGTTTGTTATGAAATTATATGCATAATTTCAAAACAATTGATATACCGTACTTAACAACAAAATTTTTAGTTTATAGATAGGACTCAATCTTTTAGATTTACAATTAAACGTATCATCGTCTTAATTTTGCATAATAAATCTTAGAGAATTAAATTAATTAACAAATTTATCCAAAACTTTTTGTTTTTACTCTTTCGGTAAAAACTTCACTAAAGTTACATAATTAGCTTATTTAACAGTTTTTATTCAAAGACATAAATACAGTAATTAATTATGTAAACCATTTTACTAATAAAACTGATATGACTAAGCTACAAGGCTGTAACCTCGCATAGAACTGTTAGTAATTATTTAATTAAGACGTTATTTGACCTAGACACTTTTTGACTTTATTTATCTTCCTACTTGAGAATATTTTAAATTTCTTTTATACAAATTTCATAGTTATAAAAAATCTTTATTTTCTAATATGTAAAGAAGAAAGTCAGTTTAAATTGCAACATTCTTTTTCGAACCACACTGTTTTCTTTTAAATTATATTGTTTAATAACTGTATTAAAGTTTTTTTGCTACTGTTTGTTAGTTCTTTATAAATTTCAACATGGTTTGAACGAAGGCAATGAAACTTTACAGGTACTATCCTCTCATCCAGCAGGAGGACGACAACTAATTTCGCTCGAATTATCTTCAACTGCAGGCTCACAACAGACTCCCCTTTCTATATGACCTGCAGGATGGTGGCATTCAAATAGTAAAATTACTTAATACAAACCAAATAGCGTGCACGAAATATATTTTTAAAGTTTTGGATGGTGTCGAGTTTAAATATATAGCCTTTTTTTGTGAAATTTCATTGATTGGCCTATTACCATTTCGTATTCGGCTATAAATGGGGCGTTAGAGTTAATATTAGAAAAATTTTGGCTGTCTTTAATTATCTTATGGTAGTAAATAAAGTGCTATTAATTGTTTGCAATTGATGTCATTTTATTAATCAAAAATATAAATAAAAAATATATGTGATAGAACATTTACATGTTGTCTGTTCTCTATACACGTCTAAACGTTTTGATAGATCTGAATCAAGTATTTCGTACATATCTGTATTACCCGTGGAAAATATAAACTAGGCCTACTTTGAAACAACACTCCACTCCCACGACACTTCTGAATAAAAATAATGGCAAATTAAAATGTCCGAACTCAATATGATTTTTATTTTAATATTTGTTTTTTTTTACTTGTTATGTATAAAATAAGTTATGCATACAATTATGATAATAAATAATAAAGTTGTATAATTGATTATTAAATTAATTTTAATTCAATATTTTACGAAATCCGTATAAAAATATTATTTTTTAAGCCAAAACGTTAATTATTACATATAATTTATTAAAAACCTACGATAATTAAATTTAAATTATTTTATACTAAAATCTGTATTGTTTATAAAATGAAAAAGTAAACTGATAATTCTTATCATTAAAGTTTCTCAACTTCTCTAATATCGCGACCTCTTAAACTGATTGACAAATTTGTGTAATTGCTCATAGAATAAATTAGTGAATTCTAGAAAAGTAATTAATGATAATATTTAATTTATGCGGGCCTTAATACTTTTAAAACTTTTAATCTACAAATTTTCTAAGATAATCATAATACTAAAAATACTTGTAATTTCCGAACTGTTTAATTGGAGGAATAGAGTGATAATACTTGATAAAACTTTCTGATAGGCATGACTTATTACGCAACAATATCTTTCAATGCAGCTGTTTTAAAATATAATTTATTTGTGAAGTTAAATGATGAATTTTTATATATATGAAATGATACTTTTAACGATAATCAAAAGATTTTAAAACTATGAATCGTGATCCACAGTTTCAGAACTCCAGAATATCTTTAAAATTCCATTTCATTTAAATATATGTTTTAAACTTATATCTACAAACAGTTAATAATTAATGTGATAAGTTGCTAATATTATATTTAAACAACACAAATGTGTTAACTTCTTTCTTTAAAAACACTTATATGAATAGTTTGGATATTTTTCTTTTTTAACTTTACACTATACAAGGAAGAGACAAGCATGTTTACTTACTCTATATTTAATGTATTTAAATTTACAATTTTAACTATGATACTTTTTTCTTTGGAACATAAATTTTTAATGTCTAATCTCTTTAAGAATGTAACAGAAAAATATTACTCACTTTTCCTCAAGCGGTTTTTTCTCAGATTTTGAATTTTTCATTATTTATCTACCGATTTAAAAAGTACTTTAATTTTAACGATATTTTAGTTTTACAAATTATACACAAGGCTGGAATTTTCAATGCATCTTTATCATAGCTAAGAACATCATCATATCAATTACTACGTCCTTGGATGTATCAAAAGCTATTCATAAACTTCCTTCCGTGGGTGTTGTTAATATTTATATTGTGTTACATATATTTTTTCCACTAGATTTGTTAATATATTGTTAATTCAGTTACGAAAATTTAGCGTGAAATTTATAATAAAATGTTTTTTAAGTTTCTTTGTATGCCATTTATTATCGTTATTTTAGTTCTTAATTATTGGTATTTGAAATAATTTTAATATTATTATATATAAATTTTTAAAGATTTGAAATTAATACATTTTTAGTCTTTTATCAGTAAGAACTTGTGTGTTATAGTATGCAAAAAGACCATTTATGAAAATAAATAAGCATTCTAATTTAATTTTGCAAACGCTATTTTTATAAATGTTATTAAGAATCCGGTCTTGCATTTTACATAATATTTTAATAAATAATAAACTCACGTTTGAAAAATAAATTTTTACAAAATGTCAATAAGGTGTTTCCAAATATCAAAGCTTAATATTAACTTACAGAGATTCGGAATAACATTTTATTCATACCTAAAAAGATTGTCGTTATTCTTTAGTAAGATATGTTCGTATCAATTTTAGTAAATACTTCTTTAATATTATTATACATATTTACATTATGTTTAATAGAATCGAATGAAAATTCCGTAAAATCAATGGTCTTGAATCTGCTACATAGTCGTAATTCTAAAATTGTTAAAGTTTGACAAAAAATCAGTAAGTTAAAAATAAAAATGAATTTCTTATAAAAATAATTTATTCATTCACATGACATTCTCTATCGATGGGTTTACAGGTGATGGACAATTCTTCACTTGTTTCTGTCGTGAGCAGTCTCTGTCAATGTTCTGTTGGTCAAGTCCCTAATATTATCTTCCATTGAAGTATGGGTATTCTTGTTTTCCTGTTTTCCTTGAACTTCTCTGGAACACTATCTTTATTAAATTTTCCTAAGACCTTCGTAAGATGCGCCCATTTTGAGATCTTTTGCATATTGAGATTCTTTGCATTGTACTGTACATTATTTTAACCTTAAACTTCTCTAGAATTTGTTCATTTTTATGTATGTCAGTCTGTTTGATACTTCTGAACCTTTTGCACTATAGCATTTCAAAAGAATTAATGTTACTCATTACATACATGTCATAAATTCTTGACTATATGTACTGACATATAGCCAAGAATGTTTTAAACAAAAATAAATTCGACAGTAAACGAATACGATAAAAAAAACTTATTTTTATTACATTTATCTTGAATTTTGCATAACATTTGACAACATTATTAATTTAGTTATGACATTTAAATCACTATTATAATAGTAATTTTCATATTGAAATTTGTCAGATGGTGTGCATCAGCGTATTGCCTGAGATCTGATTGCTAATTTTTTTCTTACCGTTCTCAATCGTACTTTGTTGAATAGCTTTCGTCTTAAATAAAAAATGTTCACTATTTTTCTTAATTGTTTGATCGAAAAAGCTGTATAAACAAAATTCTAATATGAATTTCAGTGCAACTGTCCAATGATAAATATCTGATTTTTGAAGTTGGATGTACAGTACAGTAAATACAATTCATCCCCATAATCGACATTTATGCTCGGGATTCATGTAACTTTTCAAAGGACAGTTGAAAACTTTAGCAAACTCTGGTGAATTCATTAGAGGGACCATGACTCTAATCAAAATAAACAAAATTTACAATTATTATTAGTTTAGTATTGTATTTTTTTATAGCCTTATCCATGATAAAAGTCTCTGTCAAAAATTTAATAATTAACCTTAATTTTATTTTAAGCATTTCAATGTTCATTATCTCTAGGTTTTGCTTTCTATCACGATAAAGATTGCTTATTTTTCTATTATTACCTATATTTTCCAGGGCTATGTAGATCATCTTCAAAAGTTTGTTTCATGGATTCGATTGCCTCACACCAAACCTTCATATAAAATAAAATATTTACAAAAAGTTTCTTATTGGAATTAATATCTTTTGAATTGTTTTTGGCAAATCAAAATTCTATAGTGTTTTTATTTTTGTTTACTTATATTCCAGATATTTATCAGAATAGCAATAAGTTTTTTATAAAACAAAGCACATTAAGCAATATTAACTTATTTTTAATCAGATTTCAAATGTATGAATTAACCTGAGCATATCCAATGAAAAACATTTGTTTGTTTGTAAAGTCGAGACCAGGAAGATGAGGTTCTTCTCCATGGCGTTTAAGATATTTCTCGTAAGCCTGCCATAATTAAATTTTACCAAAACTATTAGGAAAAAATATCTAGAAGTCAAAAAGCATAAACATAAAAAATGATAAAAGCATAAATGATGATTATTACCCGGAAAGCAACAGTGACTCCACTGTTGTCTGCGATATTATCGAAAATTGTTTGATTTCCATCAATCTAAAACCATTATATTTATTTTTTTATGTTTTTGGAAACGAAAGATAAAACACGTAATTGAAATTTTCAAAATATGTAATCGTTTAGGAAAACATAGAATACCGTGAGATTTCCTTCTAATGGAAATTCCGAGTATTGAAATCGCAGACAATTTTTCTTTTTCTTGTATTCTATCAAAAATTCTTCAGGAAAATCTATGTTGTCTCCTTCTTCATCAATTGCCTCTGTTGAATTTTGCGTATCTTCTTCTGATTCGGTATTCTCTTCTGATCCATATCCTATTAAAGTATTTAACAGATTGTACAGAGAATTTATACTTTTTGTACAATCAAAATTTGTACAAATTTTTTCTTACAATTTAGTTAAAAAGCAATATCTTGATTAATTATTTTTTGTTTGATTTAAAAATAAAAGTTCTAACTTAATAATAATAATAATAATATACGTTATTTTATTCTGATGCAGTGACTACATTTATATACAATGATCTTAAACGACAATCACAAACAGACAGAATTAAAACAAATATAAATTGTAACGGAAACTTTGTACGGTACATGTGCTTGGTCGAGTGGCCAGTAGCGCGAAGCTATTGTTTGTAGGATTATGACTAAACACCCCTAAGGCAGAAGACCCCTAGCCATGGCAACGGAAGTCGTTGCGAGAGTAATCCTGCGCGGTACGAAGGAACCGCAGGGTCAGTCACTTTGTGGTTTGGTCACTTGTTGTTAGGACGTCGACGAGTGCGAGACGCAAGAAAAACGAACGTATACCCCAGAATAGATTTGAACCTTGGGGTACGGACTCACCACTTTGAACTTGTGCCTGGCTAAGATTCCCGTTAGCCGTAACATAAATCATAATCCTGCTTAGCTAGTTCCGAGTTCGAGCCTAACTAACAAACGAGATGCCTCATGGAGTTTTTCGAGTTTTCTTCACGTGTTTGAAACCAAACTGGGGACCAGTCTCATAGAAAGTCTTCACGGGCAGTTCCTCCTTGGCAGATCGTTCTTATGATGCGTTGCCTTATTCCATCAATATATATATGAAACAGAACGTCGTTTATACAATCGCCATATTTTAATATGCATTCGTCATTACACACCATACGGAATATTATATACGTCAAATAATATTTAACTCGATTGGTTCGCCTTACGTTTGCAGTAATAAAAATTTGATTTCGATTATACACCAAGGGAAAACGAAAATATAAAAGTTATTATTTTAACTGTGGTGTTTATTGTTTTAGTTTTACTTTTACGAAATTAAATTGAAAGAATATATTATTGACTTCTCTAAAACATTCAGGTATACTGTATATTTTTATAATCAGTAAATTATTCACAATAGACTATTTTTTAATTGTAAAGTTTTATATTACAATATTTTAATTTAATTTATTAATTCCAATTGGTTTTGTTCTATTATATTTTCTTTTTCTTCGACAAATTAAATGAATTTAAATTATTATTTATTTATTTTCAATAAATACATTCATAATATATTGTTTATGTTTTAATATAGTGGGAATTCTTTAAACAATTTAATCAATAATTTATAACTATTTTTATTATAAATCTAAAGTATAAATCTTACGTCGTTTCGATTCCAAATGATCGAATGCATGTGAATATTCGTGACCAATTACAAAGGCCATACCACCAAAATTAAGGTATCTATTATAATAAATACGATAAAAATTGTTAGTTATTTTAGAATTTCGGCAATTTACTTAGTTCTTTGATACTCACTGAGGTAATCCATAAGCATAAAAAGGAGGATACATCAATGCTAACGGTATTTCTATAATTATATATAAATTTAATAATAATTATAAAAGAAATATTAATTTATAAGAACATTAATATTTTAACTAAAATCAATTAGTTAAAATTCATTATGAGTTAACGAATCAAAATAATCGAACACTATATTGGTGTAGGGGAGTCCGGGGCAACTTCGGCATGCGGGGCAAGTTTGTCAAGCGCTTTTTTTTTAAAAACAGATTAAAAGGAGACTTTGGTTATAGGTTAGGCAGTTGAGTTTTATTGGTGGCTTGTTGAGTGTAGTGTTTTTATTGTTCTCCAACAAGCGTAGTTGAATTATCAAGCAAATTTTCATTTTCGTTCAATTCCATATAATATTTTTTTTCCATTTATATTGAATTGGCAGGTTTTGTTATAATTCCATGATAACGAAAGTTACTTTTCCTGTTAGAAGGATGTAACTTCAACTTATTCACGTGGCCAGATCGTGGCTTGGCATTCTGTTCTCAGGGTTGTACTTAATGTTTCGAAATCATGACTAGCGGGGTAAGATCGGCAACATAAAGCCACATTAGAAGCAAAGGATAAAAATCAAACAGATGATAAATGAAAACATGTTTGCATTTGTTATTCATGTATATATGTCTTTGAACTTGCATTTCGTTGTAATAATATTAAATGGGTGTTGGATTTGTATTTCTTTGTTTTAATAGTGAATTCCAACTTATACATTGTTAATAACATAATTTTATATACGTGCCTATCTTGCCCCATTACTGTTGCCCCTATACCAGGGGCAACTTTAATAAAAATAATTAAAATAATTACAACTTTACAAAAAGAGAGAAGTTGCCGATCTTGCCCCTATACCCGGGGCAACTTCGTCAATTTCTCTCTTCTTGTAAAGTTGTAATTATTTTAATTATTTTTATTTCCAAACTGATTTTAACCAGTTCTATAGTAAGAAATAATTTCAATAGACAATATGCAAAGCTTTTTTTTCAGTTTACAGCAGTATTTATTACACAAGCTTTAAGTAAAGCTTTAAGTAAAGCTTAACATGCCGATCTTGCCCCGGTCTCCCCTATATGTTAACATATAGTCCTATATATGTTACTGTGAATGACCGATATCTGGCAAATGTTAACATTCTCCAGTGAATGCCAGCATTCACGCAGTCGTTTCGTGTATGTACGAAATATTTGTTAAATATCATTATTTCTCACTTACACAGGCAAGTGTCGACATTCAGAATGCACTGATGGTAAATGTTGAATAAAAATATTTTTATTACGTTAAGACAAAAATGCAACTTTTAAATATGTCAAATTAGGAGAAAGCTTAAGTAACAGCGCATGTAAATAAACTGTTGAACCTAAAACGAACAGTACATTCTTAATCACTAAAGAAAATAATACAATAATAAACTTCACAAATTCCCAAATTTTCCCAAATTATGTGATTAACGTTATACAATTTTATTTATTGGAGCAACTTAAACTGTTATAGCACTTTGAATTTCACAAGAGTCCCTTGCTTTCACAACTGCACTTTTTTGCAATGACATCGTGTATAATCTTGCCCTCCTCTTTTCGAATTAGCTGCAGCTGCTTTTCTCAGCGACATTTCTTGAGAAGAAATCTCATCTATGGAAAGTAACTTTTCTTTACAAATTACGAACTGATTATGAATATAAAGCTTCTTCAGGATATCATTTTTGTTTGCTAATTTATAAAAGTCGAAGTCTTCTATTCCAACAACAACCGCCAACACATTTCGAGCATCCGTACGGTCGACATCAGGGACTTGTATTCATACGAATATCACAATTTTGAGCAAAAGGAAACGGCGAAGAATTTGGCGATATACTATCGCCTCTCTGTCGATATCGGCTTCTCGGGTGACGTTTCGACCTCCACCAAAGCTTACCTTTGCTTGTCGACATACACCTGCGATTGTTCGAATGTATAATAATATAAAAAAAATTATTCGGTCTTTCATCGACGTATATTGCATGTGACGACATTCACCGGAGAATATCAACATTCTCTAATTTTGGTCTTTCACAGTAATACATACACGAAACGACTGTGTAAATGCTGACATTCACCGGAGAATGTTGACATTCGCCAGATATCGGTCATTCACAGTAACATATACACTAAGTAGAATCGTAGCCGTTCAGATGGCCAATGCAATTAAAGCATCAGTCTACCGCGCTGGGAGACTCACAATTGAATCAGGGGGTCGAAAAATTTCAAGATTTATTCAGGAGTGATCTGTTCAGGATATGTCGAGATCCGTCACTCCCCACCTGGCCCTATCCTTGTGAGTCTGGTCAAACTTACAATGGGCCTGAAAAAGGCCCTCTCAGTATGCACAGAGCTGAAGGAGACCAGAAAAGAAAATTATATGTTTAACTGATAAATAAATAGACAAAATACATACCTATTACTGATCTCTTTCCATCGAATTCTAAACTTGCGCCAACCTCCATTGGATTTACTTTTATTCTATATAGAGAATAATAATTATAAATAAATTAATCAGTTTACAGAAGAAAATAAAATTATACTATGAAAAATTTGCTTACTCCTCCCAAAAAAATAAATAATTACTTGGATCAAGCATCTCATCGGAAATCATTTGTTTTTGTACAGCTAATATATTTTGAATGTAATTATCCGTAATATTGATCTAGAAAAAATTATATTTTCAATTTATATGAAATAATTATGATACGTACAGTACAATGTTTTTATTACTATACAAGTAAGTGTGATTATCATGCTAATTTAAAAGTGTTTTAAAATTTATTAAATAATAATAACATGAACAATAAAAGATGTTAATGTTGATTTCCGTCCTAATGCAAAGCCATGCACACGAGAAGTTTTGGTGGTATAATTTATTTGGCATTTCAAACAGGAACATGTCAGAATGTTAATAAAACAAAATTTTATATGAAATGTACAGAAGTGGTGGTCAAACCTTGTCACGGTATGGGCAATATAGCCCATATCAGAAATACGCGAGAGAAGCATTCTCTGTTAGGACAGTATTATAGTATTAACTGTGCGACATACAGTTATCACTGTTCTCTAGTAGATATCATTATGATCGGTAAAGATATGTTAAGAATGCGTACGTTTGAGTAGGTATGTAGGAAAATAGGTTTATTATAAATTAATTTTTCATTTTATCTAAATACAGGGTACCGTACATATTACTGTTTCTCTTTCATTATTATTGGTATAGGGTGTGTAAGTTTGTACTGTAGATGGGATTGTGTTTAAGTTAAAAGTTATGCTTGCAATCCGTTACTACATAATAGAAATCTTACAAAAATATTCCATACGTTTAGATAGTATGTACGAAGTTTATAAAAAAAAACTTGTGTAAGTACACGGGAATCACAGGAAGGGTCTAGAGAAGCCACGTGCCACTCACAAGTGTATATGCACATGTATGTAGGGGAACCCGGGGCGGAATGGGAAAGACGATTTACGTATGAAAGAGAGGTGAGGGAATTGGTTTGCTCCCTGCCCTATACTCAGACTGCGACAACACATCAGTGTAAATACTTGGTTACCGAGATTCGCTTCGTCGTTGAGCAGAAAAACCTTGTGTCGTGATTTTTTGATGAAATTACAAGTGTATCAATATCAAAACAGTGAAAGTATATGGTATATTTTATAATTTAACCAAATTTATATAGTCTAGATTATTAAAGATTTGTTTGCTTGTATTTTTAGAATGAAATAACGCAAAAAGTAATTATAAACTTTTTTCTCTACTTGACTTTTAGAAGCATGTGCTTTGGGGCACAACGGGTGATGCACAATGGGACGGTTACCCGTAAAGGAAAAGTAAAAGGAAAATGTAACGGAAAAGGAAAAAACAAAGTCTAGTAAAAAAGAACACGGAGATGATTACTCGGAAGGAGAAGATGATGCGGCTTGCCTTTACTGCACCGAGGCTTACTCACAGTCGATTGAGGGTTGGTGTTCATGTGTCGCATGCAAAAAATGGCTAGAAAATACTAATATTTTGTCCTAAAATTACAGGGAAAATCTGCATACTTTTTGATGGATCTACTTTAGTCACTGTAAAATATAAAAACTTTGCTTTTTCAATTTTGTAAATCAGATTTAAAATAAAATCTGTTTGATTGAATTGAGTATTTTTACTCTTTTTGTGCTCTTTTCGACTATTATAATATTAATTATGTAGTAGGTGGTAAACAAAATAGAGAACGCATTTTTAAAAAAAATATGTCAATGGTAGCTTTACTTTTGGCCACTACTGTATATTTCCACACCACACTCCATCATACTAACGAATGCATCGCCTCGGTCCGTCAGTGCAGGCCATTAAGATAGAGGAGAAGGTGGTATTATGCTACACTGCGGGTATTATGGAACCACCCCATTTCGAACTGATAATAAAGGCGAACTGTAGCGGAATGTGGATGAACTGAACTAGGCAGACATCAAGAGCAAGGGGAAAACCCGTTTTACTTCAGTTGAACGGTTGTCCGTATTTAATCAGCAAATTTGTTTTTTTCAAAATTCACAAGTTTTGAATGCTAAGTGAATTTAATTATTTTTAAAATATAAATCGTGTAGTTGTAGGTTCACTGGTGCATGTATTCCGTTCCAGAGACTTAGGGGTACATATTAATCTGTGTGATGTTCACGTTTTTTAAATTTTGGTCTCGACAGACATAAGTTAATTCGAGATGGCGATGCGTGAAATACGGACCCCTTTGGTGCTTTTACAGTAATATGGAACTCAACTCCTCCGAACTCTCTCTTTGCAATCAGACATTCGTCCGGAGCAATTTGGGAAAAAGACACTAGGTAGAAAGTCTGAAAATATCGAAAAAGAGCTGCTGGAATATATATTGTTGATGGAGGTCATATTTTTCTATTATAAAAGCATTTTTGCGATAAAATACATTGGAGTAAATAATTTTGTAATTATTTAACATTTTTTGTCCTTTCCTATTTGTTTTTGGCTACATTAAAGCATTTTTTTGAAAATATACAGTAAGGTTCCATATTACCACCCGATTTTCTCTAAGCCTACTTTCGGACTTTTTGTACAAAAGCCTTCAAAAACCATACTTATAATTACACTAGCGAAAAATCCAATTAGGAACATTTAGTTTACTAGTTACCAGTACTTTTCGCACAAAAAATGTGGGTGTAGTTATGATACCTTGTTTACAATTCACTAAAATGTAATTGGGGTTCCATAATACCACCTTCTCCTCTACCAGTTCAAGCAACAAGAGTCACAGTGAATATGCTGTCATCCCAATAAACGTTATCTATTTGCCTGCATTCATTTTTTAATGCTTTCAGCGGTTGTTGAAAACCCTCGTGTTGCCCAACTGTTCCTAGAGAAAAACTACTAAGTCTAGAAAGCTCAAATTTTAAACTTAAGCTTTTGTCGTTACCAGCGAGATGGCCACGAAACTTCCGGATCGATAGGCCAAAGTTCACGGGGTTTCCATAGAGTTATTTTACTTTCATCAGTTTAATTTTATGCATGTAAAGATAAATTTATATCGAAACAAATGATTCATTCAAAATATTTTCAAGAAAGCTCAAATTTATGTGATTTTTACATTTTAAGAATTTAAACTTTTTATAACGATTTTACTAATGACGTATTGTCGACGTTCGATCGACGCGGCGGCTGTCGCGTCGCAGACCCCCTAAACTGCACGTCATCGTCTTGGCTCTTGATGTAATAACACAATCGTTAATCAAAAGTGAATTGATATTCAAACAAAAACATTTGAGATGTACAAAAATTGCACCAAGAAAAAGCTTATACCAATATTTGGATGACGGTCAAACTTTTCTCTTAAGAGTTTTTCTTTGGTAAAAATAAACTTGGCGTTTGGAAGATTTTTACCTGTATTAATTTAATGTTTAATCTATTTAATTAATTGTATTAATGTGTTTTACATTTCGCTTCGAACTGCCAAACTTATCTTTACCAAAAAAAAAAACTTCCTTAAGAATTTGACTGTCGTTCAAATTGTCATAAATTTTTACTTGCAATTTTTTTACGTCTCATATGTTTGATTTTACATGTCAGTTACTTTATAGAAATTTCGGCGCAGTTTCGTATTTTTCATTACTCTATCAAAATGAACGTGACGGAGGAAATATTATTGAACTTTTAGACTACGTCCTACGATGCAGCGTCCAGCGACCGCTGGCGTGAACGCGCCTCCAAGCGGAGCGGACAAACCGGTTCAAACAAATGTGCGTGTCCGGAGTAACCGCGTTTAACGTGTAGCGACTAGTGGTAGTGATGTGCCGGATATCCGTATCAGTATCCGTATCCGCAGATTTAGACACTAATGATCCGTATCTGTATCCGTATATGCGGATATACATTTTTAACGATCCGGCACATCACTACTAGCGACCACCAGATAACGCTTCTACACGTGCGTGCAGGAAGCAGCTACCAAGCCAGTATGATCGCCGCTTCCACTACTCGCTCTTCCAACGAAGAAAATGACTGATTTTGAAGATGAATGTAAACAGAATGGCAAATAAATTGTGTATATATGTTGTATGTACTTTAATTAATAATCCTTTACGTAATTTAATAATTTCTGATTTTGTAAAAAAAAGTAAAACTTTTTTAACTTATTATTCTATAAAGATTCTTTATATTTGTTGTGTATCTAGTTAGTGATGACCATTAACTGTCAAATTTACTTGTCAAAGTTTTAATGCCTGTCATATTTTCCACAGTAGCATTCAATGAAGTCTTCTCGCAGCTATCTTGTAAACAACATGTGTCCATTCTAGACAGAAGTCACTCGCGATTTGGAAGCGCGTACAAAGATTCCGCCCGCGGTCGCTGAACGCTGCCATGTAGGACGTAGCCTTATTCCTTGTATTGAACGATCAATAAAGTGATATGCATTTAGTTGAGTTTCATCACAATTAGAATATAATTCGCGAGTATATATCATAATTAATTCAATTTTATTTTAAATAATTGAAATTGCTGATGTATTCTTTGTAATTTATATTCTTAAATATTTCATATTATGCATTAATAATGTGATAATATATAACAGAACGTAATAAGCAAATAATTAATAGACTATCAAACACACCTTATGTTATCGAGATAATTTATTGAAAACAAACTAACGTTTTCAGCCTATTCAATAGGCCATCCTCAGGTTAAACCAGATTAGAACGTCGGCCTCCCAAAAATAAAATATGTAAATTTAAATACAAAAAATAATAATAACAAAAAATAAGAAAATAAAAGAAAAATTATACTGTATATGTCTAAATATATATATGAAAAAAATCAAATCAGATATAATAATAATAATAAAAATCCAGTAATAATACCTTAAACCAGTGTTTTTCAACCTGTAAGTCGCAGAGCCTTACACGGGGGGTCGCGGGTAAAAGAAAAAGACAAGTGTTTGTAGATCCTACACTACAATGAAAAAACTGCAATTTCAGTGAGAAGGTTGTGCCTGTTTATTTTACAGTACAATTAGTTTTTTTTATCGATATTGAAATCTCAACAGAAAGAAAATTATATATGTAGTTTTTAAAATCACTGACATAGTTTTAATATGGCTGTGGGGGGTCGCCAAAAATTTTTAACTTGTAAAGGGGTCACGTATTCAAGAAGGTTGAAAAACACTGCCTTAAACAAACATTAATAGAAATTATCAAGGTATATTCATATAACATGAAATTATAAACTAAGGCATAAATTAGGAGTTCATGAAATATTTTTGATTATATATTTCCAAGCCGATGGTAAGCCTTCCGAGTTCCTTGCATTTGTACACATCTTTGACAGTTTGCTTTTAAAAATTTCAGTTTTCTCAGTGTTCATCGTTAATGTTGCGGAGTGCAAAGGTTTGACAATATCGAGCCTTGAAACAGATATTGTCAAACCCTTACACTTTTCAGTACATTATCTCGACAGCATAAGGTGTTTTGATCGTCTGATAACGTGATAATAATTGATTTTAATATAAAACTTTTAAATTATAAAACAGAATTAATAATCATATGTTTTAAACAGATTAGTTTTTTACTTACATTATCAAACAACTTATTTAAAGATTCCACATTAACAGAACTATTTTGATATCCGATGTGCTGATGAATTTTCTTCAACTATATATATATATATATATATATATAAGTTATATAAATTAAAGAATAAATAAAGATTTAATAAGTAAATATTATTTAGTTACATTTTGACTAATTATATTTACATCCTTTGATTAAAAAGAATAATTAATAATTTCATTGAATATTTACATTATTACATCAAGAGATTATTCAAAATTGCCGTTTTTTATGTTATTTCATAGATAGTTAATATGTATGCATTTATATATACAGAATTAATTTAATAAATCTTCAAAAATAAATATATATATTACACAGGAAATTCTAAGATATTTTAAATCAATAACACAATTTAAATAGATTGATCAGTACAAACTTAAAAACGTTCTAGAAATTTTCTAGAACTTTATATTTATATTCATATGTAATACTTTTTATATTCTAATTTAAAACTAATTTAATACTAATTTTAGTACTTCATTTTTAAATATATAAATGTAATTAATATAAAATTGTATTAATAGTCTACTCTTTTTTCTTAAAAGATGATAAAAAATAATAATAATGTGGAATTTTTAACAGAGATTATATGTTCAAGTATTCAAAGAAATAAAAGTTATAATATTAATTGAGAAAATTAACTGTTTAAATTAAAATATTCACTGAAAACGTATTATTAATATACAAATTAATAATAGTATAAATGCTAATATATATTTATAAAAATTCGTACGTTATTTTACAGATTAAAGCAAATAAAAACATTTAAGCGTTTAAAAGTAAAAAAAATTATTATATTCGTTAATAATTTTTAGATGATAAATCCAATTTCAAAATGTCAAAAATAAAGAATTAATTCATAATTACTAAAATATCGAAATGTGAATCAGATATTAATTTATGTTTAATTTCAATAAGGAAGAATTCATCTAAAGATATTTACACATGAGAAAATAATGGAAATAAGCTTTTTAATCAGAAAAAAATTACAAAAGTGACTAAATGAATAGATCGTGTGCAAGTTATTAATAGTGAAAGGACAGATCACTTAAAGTGTGATTCTCATACTCGGCGCAAGTATAAGTCGTATAAGTAAAAGTCCATCTACTCTTTCTGTCTCTTCAAACTGGTGGTTATTTTTAACGCACGTTTAATTTAATAATGTTTAAATGCATATTCGTTTTTAAGTATATCATTAAATGTAAGTTGGATTTTTATATACAACTAGTTTATGTTCAAGGCGTTTCCCGGGTTTATAAGAGAAAATTTAAAACACATGAACTTATTAATTTCGCGAAAATACTGCTCAAAAAGAAAAATACCCGAGTTCTTATAAGTAACGATTTGACTTTAATAGCAAAAACAGCAAAAAAAGATACTTTTCACAGTATAACTATAAAAAATTTATATTACATAAAATATATATTATTATATATTAACCTTTCATATACAGAAAACCACATTATTTATAGTTTTCACAGTGTAATTACTACTTTTGACTTTACGTAGGTCAGCGCTATATGCTAGCCATGCTCAAACTGTGGCTCGCGAGCCTCAGCGGCTCTTCAAAAGTTTAATTGTGGCTCAACTAATAAATAAAAAATATTTGTTATTTTTAAAACTTTTGTATCTTGTAAATATATCGGAGCCACAGTCAATTCATGTTTTTTTTTTTTTTTTTTTTAAATTCAGAGTTAGCGCTCCCAAGTAGCACCTGTTGTTTGCACACTTTACATTTGTCCTTCTGTTGGATCTCGTCCTCTCTCATTCTCTCATTCTTCTTAATTTGCCTCTAGTCTCTCTCGAATTCCTTGATCCTGCTAGACACTCATTTTAAAATCGTAAATAAAATTATTATTGATTAAATCAAAGTTTTGTTTACAGTTAACCAACTAACATCTAAAAGAACTAATAAGTTCAATTTCTAATTATCAACCTGATTATCAAAAATTAATTTCAACATTACAAATTCATAAACTTTCAACTAGCATAGAATAAATAAATAAAAATGTAATAAATATGTAAAAATTGTCAAAATAAATACATTATGATTCTGAAATTTTTATATTTTTATATCAAGAACTTTAGGTGCGGCTCCCAATTTTCATGTAGGTAACTAGGGCTCTCACAGTAAAAAGTCTGGGCACCCCTGCTATATGCTACCAATCCCAGTTATGATACAGCACATCTATTGAATCAGTTTTGAAAACAGAGGTAGATAGCGAACAATCCATTTGTTCTTGATTTCTATTTCCCATACTACCCCAAAATCAATATTTTATAATAGTACAGTGGTGCCTCGTATAATGTACGCCTCGAATAACGGATGCTGCGAACAACGGACTTTCTGTTTGGCTGTTACGTGAGGCGAATAACGGTCTTTCTGCAAACAAGGGCAAGTGATGTGTCCACACTTTTGCCGTTGCCAATGACCATCTGCTATTTTTATAATATATTAGTATTATTAGAATATATTATTAGTATATCTGAAGTACAGAGCTCCCGTTGGTGAAGCTTGCTCCCTTGTTTATTACGTTCATCACCTCAGTGCAGGGTATTTACATTTATTCAAGTATTATGCAAATCATGGCTTCTAAAAAAACAGAAAGGTGATTTCAATTGAAACAAAGCAAGACATCATCAGAAGATGTGAAAGTTGACAAAAACTTCCTTATCAAATGGGAAGAGGTTCAGGAGATTACCAACACTCATTATCCAAACAGAGCCGAGGCCAACAGGATCAATGATCTCTACAATGACACCCTTGCCCGTCATTTCCGACAGGTGTTGAAGAAGAGAGAGAAACANATTGAAAATAGTTCGTTTGATTTTCGGCAATTCTCTTCAGCGGTAGGTGTTATATAACAATTACTATGGTTATTGAAATATTGGATGTAAATGGGGTTTGCTTGAAAAACCTCCGCTGACGAAGTCGCGGGTAACAGCTAGTTAGAATATATTATTAGTATATCTGAAGTACAGAGCTCCCGTTGGTGAAGCTTGCTCCCTTGTTTATTACGTTCATCACCTCAGTGCAGGGTATTTACATTTATTCAAGTATTATGCAAATCATGGCTTCTAAAAAAACAGAAAGGTGATTTCAATTGAAACAAAGCAAGACATCATCAGAAGATGTGAAAGTTGACAAAAACTTCCTTATCAAATGGGAAGAGGTTCAGGAGATTACCAACACTCATTATCCAAACAGAGCCGAGGCCAACAGGATCAATGATCTCTACAATGACACCCTTGCCCGTCATTTCCGACAGGTGTTGAAGAAGAGAGAGAAACAGACCATCTTGGACATTTTTTCAAGAAGCAAGCTGCCAAAAAACAAAGAATGGACAAGAGGACCCTGCAAGCTCTGGTAGCCTTTCTTGAATATGACTCCGATTAAAAAACAATAAAAAGAGACTTGCTGCAATGTGTAAAAAGTCTGTATCTGTATGAATGTGTAAAGAAAGTGTTCCTCCACCTCCTCCTCACAACATCTGATTACCCGGCATAATTGGTGACTGCTCCATTTTCATTTTTTTATGGTACAGTACGGTTATTTTCTGCTGCGGAACGAATTATATGTTTTAACATGTATTTCTATGGAAAAATGCGTTTCGTATAACGGACTTTTCACTTAACGGACGTGCACCTGGAACGGATTAAGTACGTTATAGGAGGCACCAATGTATATAGCTTAGTATCGAATCTATGGTCCAAGTAATACTTATACAAACTTTTGGTCCAGATCGGTTTAAAAATAAAGATTTATATAAAGGACAAAACAATAAACAATATCTAATTCATTTTTATATTTATACATTATTTACAAAATATGTATTACAATTTACACGTTAAGACATTTAATGCGTAAGAAACTAATTGTCCGGGATGATTTGGAACAATCCGGGTCAACTCTAAGAAATCAGATTTTTCCTCGATAAGCTTCTAACGTGTGGATCAGATCGGTTCTGTCTTCACTCTCCCACGGGAGTGCGCTATTTCTCTACATTCTCAATGGCTTACTGGGTAGACGAGATCCTAGTGTAGTCAGCTTCTTGCCTTCCTCCACAATCTCCCTTTCCTCAGATCATCTTCCTAATTTAAACTAAAACTTCCGATCAATTACTACTTCGGTTACTCACATAAGCATACTTTTATGTCAACCTAACCTGAGTGCAGGTGGTCATCCTATCACTTGTTTAATGTTTTTTTTACATCCACAAAATCCACATTTCTCTTGTGTTCCTTCTTTATCTCGGGACTATAAAGTACAGTACATGTCCGGAAAATAAGTATTGTGTGCACAGTATAATCATTGTGAATATTTATTTTTGTGCAGTAATGTGCCTATTACATTTTTCAATTATAATATATTATAGTCATACACTGTATGATTATAAGTAAACAAATCAGACACTTGTTTGTTTGTTAAGTTAAGTTATGGTAACGCAATACTTGGGCGATCTGCCTAGAAAAATGCCTTCTGGGAGGTCATTTTAAGTGTAACTGGTCCCCTATTCAACGTACCAGCCATTCCTGGCGAGGTGAACCCGACTGAACTCCCAGTATTCTGGTAATGGAACCGCTAGGCCACTGGTGGGTCCAAATCGGACACATACAACACCAGGCAATAATACAGTAATTTTACAATAATCCGAAATGTTTGGATCGCATATAACATCGAATTTTGAAAAAGTCCGATAATATCCGGTAATCTGACTGTTTCGATTATCTGGCATTACTACGGTCTCGTGCCAGATTAGTGAACTTTCACTGTTAATTTTTCTTTTGCATTAATTTTTTTTATCCTGATCAGTTTGCAATTTTAAGTAAATTAATTAAAGTGGAAATTATTAAAAAAATAAATTGCATAGAGAGCTCATAGAATTTATCTAGTTAATGTTTATTATCACTAACAAACACAGTACTATTTTGTGGCTCAACTTGATGCAGTAACATTGTATGATAGTTATCTTAGCATAAAGCATCTGACGGCCAAGAGGTTAATGTATCAGTGAACCGCTCTGGCGGACCCGGAAACAAATCCGGTCAAATAAAAAAATACCCACAAAACTAATTTTTCGAAGGTAGTCCGTTCCTTTTAATCAAGCCCGCCCATTATTCGGCCACTCCATTGTGAAAATGGCCGAACCCACAATGGACTTCATTATAAAGGCCTTCTTACTGCCGATAGAGTCCAAAAATTGAAAGAAAAAATAATACATCTATCATTTCAAATGATCCATGTCACTACTGTAGTCATGTCCACTTTCTTACTTTGTATTTTGTAGTAGTTACTTCGTAGCTATAATACAATAATTTCAGTAAAATGACAAATTACTTCTTTTAATAGTACAATGAGTGATCGGTTAACGAACAAAGTCTTGGGACGGATTATGTTCGTTAACCGATCACCCACTGTACTTCTCAATTATTTATGTAAATATCGTATAAAAATTATTGAGAAGAAAAATTAAACTAAAATTAAAAATTTTACTTTAATTCTGGTGAGATTTTTGCTGTAACTGTCGAACCAATCTTCTTCCGAAAATATTTCATCCATCGTTTCACGTATCTGTTTCNTAATTATATTTTCTATAATTTTTCAAGTAAATTATGATATTAAACCGGCTAAGGCTGTTAAGAAGACAGCCTATTGTTCTCAGGGACTGCAGATCGAATCTACACGGTCAACGAACCTCAGAAATTTTCTAATGGGTGGTCTGTTTCGAATATGCCACTCTCATTCAGAGCCTAACCGAACCTAAAATTATATCATAATTAATGTAGTTTATAAAATACTTGATTACAGTAGAGTCTCACAAACTCGACTTAATATGGACAAAAAAGTTGAGTTTTGCGGTATAGCGAAATTTTCGTAAAGGTATTAGGGAAAGATGTTACAAGATGAAGTCATGGGGTGAAATGAGGACGTCTGTTTATTTGTGGTTAATGTGCTTTTATCTAGCTGTTATTTGGGGAACTAAATGTCCACCTCGAAAGAGATCATGGAGCGAGAGAACGTCCAAATCGCTCTCTTTGTTTGGAAGTAAGACGGTTTTTCATATTTCAGCAATACAGTAGACCTCCCTATAAAACGGGTTCATATGATACGGATTCGTATATAACGGCGAAAAAATTGTGATCGTATTCGTATAAACACGCTAAAAAGACTCGTATGATACGGTAAAACGTAATCGCCGACTCGTGCCGCGATAGGATTGGTCGAATCTACATCAATAGTGGATATTGCACAGAACGTTGAGTTTAAACAAGCAGCGGTCCTACTAAAAACCATTTATTATTTAACGGCCATAAAAATTATATTTATATTAATGATGTCTCCAAAGTTTAGAACATTTTTCGCAGAAAAATAATTTATCAGAAAACACGCGCCTGCCGTTCGATGGCATGCTCCACGACGAAAACAAGCTTAAGCAATGGCGTCGTCGAACGGTGAGTACTCGGTAAGTAATCCTACAAGTTTTGTTTATAGCATAGTTTATATGGATTATACCCAAAAAATTATGCGTGTTTTGGAAATGCTGAGTCAAATTTTTCTAGAATCTATTAATTTTATGGAAGAAACAGCCGTAGTCCGTAAACTGCATACGTGCCGAGATGAGATTGGCTCATGTATTTAAGGACTCGTAGAATATGAATTTCATAAAACACGAAACGTATCTACCTTGTTATAGGGGGTCTACTGTACTTTATCTAATTTTATGCCTGCTAAAAAGTTTCTACAAAGTAAGTATCATCGTGAACTTTTACATTACCTGTTAGATGAAGATATTATGGTATTCGAAGTAATCTTTAAGACTGTAATTGTTTAGTTTTGAAATGAGATTTACCTGTGTTTGCAGTCAGTATGAAAAGTGTACATTAGGAACAAGATGGGGTACCCGTCTAGCCCCAGGTTGACCATGAATATGGCCTATGAATCCAGAAGTATTTTTGGAGGCAGACTTTATTGTTGCAGAGACGACAAACAGGCCCTTCAGCAAGGATAAACCTAACAAGAAACAAAAGACAAATGACACTGAATACCTCTATAATGGAAAGTTATACTCTGTATCTACAGAGAGTTGGGCTAAATGTAGCCGTTGTGATAAATGGGCACACTGTTCTTGTGCCAATATTGAAGAAAACGACAGGTTAACCATTGTCCTTCTTGTATATAAAAATATTTCCCATCTTACCCCACGGGTGGGGCAAGATGGTGCATTTACATATAATTTTAAAATATTAAATTTTCTTGTTTTTAAAAACGTTTTTCAAAAATTAAATTTTGCATTATATATTACCAAATGTTGTAGATGCTGAGAATAAAAAATTATTGTTCTCATTAAAGTGGTTGCCATCTTATGACTTTTCAAACCTTTACGTTTTCATCTTGCCCCACCTTCCCCTATATGTGTAAATTCATATACGTATTAACTACATACCATTAGTCACACTGTTTGTAGTTAAATTTTAATTACAATAATATTGGCTACTTAGTGGTTACTTTCCAGTTAGTAACATTTGCCTCGCGGTTTTTTGTAGTGGCACGTTGTAAAAGGATTATATTTTTTGATAACACGTGGAATTTATGCCATTATCAAATGTTGCTAGTGAAGAACGATAACTTAATTGATCCGAGTGTTAAGTTATAGAAATAAAGATTAGATTACACACATTTTTTTCTTTTGAACGACACTACGAGTGTTATGGAATGTCGAGTGGAGAGTCGAGTTTCCGGGAATCTACTGTACTATAAAATTGTATAGATAAAAATACTAATCTACCTCATTAAGGTTGTCTTTTCGAGTTATGGATTTTATCATTACGAAATTTGCTCCTAATTTTGTATAGAGATCCATATCTTGAATGCAAGATTTCCATTTCAGTTTACGCATATCCAAATCCGATTCAAAAAATTCCTCATACATATTTAAAGCTTCTTTCGTATCGATTACAAGTTTTCTAAAATTGTTGTCGATGCGAGGCAAATAACGAACAATAATAATCCATACATAGAAGTTATAAATTATTCTGTTTAGAAAAATTTATATCAATAAACGTACTGTACAAATGTTTAATTAAATTATTTACTTAGTATTAAATGAATTTTATTGGTGTTAATTATATTTTCTATAATTTTTCAAGTAAATTATGATATTAAACCGGCTAAGGCTGTTAAGAAGACAGCCTATTGCTCTCAGGGACTGCAGATCGAATTTACACGGTCAACGAACCTCAGAAATTTTCTAATGGGTGGTCTGTTTCGAATATGCCACTCTCATTCAGAGCCTAACCGAACCTATAATTGACTTGAAAAAAATTTTTATCGGCAGAAAATGTTCAAAAATTTTTACTGCGGCTTACGGCTAGTTGTGATCAGGCGTTTTTAAATTAAAAGTTACAAAATGCGCATCGTAGTTGGAAACAATGACTTTAAATATGTGTACCTTAACAAACTACTTGATTGGTTAGAAAAATGGAGATTCTTGGTCTGAAAACTAGCACGTTGACAAGAAAAACATATTCTGCATTACACCACAGCATTTATGGCTTAATTGAATTGGTTCGATACTGTATTGTGGAATTAAAATTTTATTGTTTTCTACCTTATTAAATCTTCTGAAAGCGTGTTGTCTTAATTTCTTTGATTTACTAACACAAGGTGTGTTTCTATTTCAACACTTTGTGTCTAGTAACCTGTAATCTTTTAATTTGTGTGCTGGAAATACTAGAACCCATTTAAAGAAATTTTAACCTTTGAACCATTGTAATATCTTTTAAGATTTCCCAGGAGCGAGTAAAATTTACGCTGGTAAACCTGTTTTACTTATACACAAAGATTTTAATAACACCATTGTAAAAAGAACAACCGAAATTTTAATGAACGCCCCAAGACCAAAACCGGATATATAATATTACGCCAGTTCTATGAATGTATATGCTTTCTGTGTTGAAAAAGTGTTTATGTTGACTGAGGAGGGCAGTGCCCGAAACGTGTTATTGTACTTGTAACCATATCAACTAAATAAAGATGGAATACCGCCAAGTGTTGAAATAGAAACACATCTTGTGTTAGTGAATCAAAAAAATATTTTCTACATTGTAAGGCGCAGACTGACAATCTAGAATGCAGATTTGGCAAATACATGCAATTATCAAGCTCAGTACAACGTATCTATTAGAAAAGTTTATGAAAATGAATGCAAGTTACGATTAGAAAATGTAATTCCAAAACTAATTAAATCAAATAAGTTAAATAATATTTCTGCTAATCTCCATGTAAATGATCAAGTTTCAGATGAAGGTGTGACCATCGAAACATCTAGTTTTTTTCAGAAAGAGTGACAGCAGTCATCGATGAAAATTATTTTGTTAACATTAATGATGACATACCTATTTTAACTTACATCACAGGTTACTGTTGTCTTAATATTATTAAAAAACTCAAATTTCAAATGTGTTTGTAAATGCAATATTACACTTCGTAAGAAAATAGCCACTGATTTGTCTAAAAAGGATTCAAATAAGTGGATAAAGAGTTTTGACTACAGTAATGAGGAATTTTTAACCTCAACCTGATGTACTGAATATTGTCATATATTGCTGTTAAGAAGTTGCTTTTAGCAGAATTTCAAATAGAATTTTTGAAACAGCAATCAGAGAGGTGTTGTTTGTCATTTAACTGATAGCTTACTCAAAGACAAAGAATGCAATATACATGACTCAACAGTAGTCGTAAAGCATAAACTTTGTTCATCCACAAATATTTTTCGAACAATTATTATAAACTTAAAAATGATAATTTTGTTGCTAAGAGCATCACAAAGAAACGTAAGCTTCAAACATTTAAAAATTATAAACTAAGTAAATTGATTGACTACATCTTTACTGTAATATGATTTGAAATTCATAAATCTTAAACTGTACCATTAACTAGTAATTTTTTCTATTCAAATATTGTATGGAGTTTTTGTAACTATTTGGATTGAAAAGTGAAATTTAAAAAAAAAACCTTTAAAATAATAGTCTAAATGATAATCTTTAGTGACATAATTTTTAAAACGTCAAGAAACATCTTTTAAAAGAGTTAAACGAAGTTTAGGACGAAAAACTGATCGTTACAACCTTGGAAGGACAAGTCGTGACGTCACATGTTACTGCTACTGCTTTCTCTTTAGGAGGCGTTGCTATCCATCTCAATCAAGTTAAAAGTGACGTGTTCGACAGGACGTCATAAGGGCCAATATCATAGGTGAACTACCAAAGAACAACAATATATTTACAGACAATATTGTTCCATCAAAACTTCATTTACTGAAATCCTTATATTATGTTATTATTCATATTAAGCAACATAATAATACTTTATTTTAAACTTATGAAAACTAAAAGTAAATACACAGTAATAAAGATTGTAATCGTGTAGGAGCGGAAAATTCAGTTTGTTCACGATTGCTAAGCGTGAAATATTGTTTATCAAGAACAAGAAAGGCAAGCCGTCAAACTGGTAAAAAAACAAATTGTTTTGAATGTTTATAACGTTTTCCGCGTTGTTTATTGTTAATTATTTCATAATGTAAGAACTCCTGTAAATGAATTTTTTGATGGAACTATGTTTTGTGTAAGTACAGTCGACCCCCCATAACACTGTTGATTATTTCGTTTTATATGAATTCCATGTTTTACGAGTCACTTAGATTTTACAAATACGTAAGCCATTCACAGCCCGGTACACGTATTTGTAAAATCTAAGTGACTCGTACAACATGAAACTCATATAAAACGAAATAATCAACAGTGTTATAGGGGGGTCGACTGTATATTGGTGCTCTGGGCCATTCTTTCGGCCATTAGATGGTGCGACTCCATATATAATAGCATGAATAATACCCTACCATGAACTGTGATAACACTTAAATGTGTAAGGTAATGCAGCTGTGTCAATGTATATACGCATATTTATCTACTTTAGCTCACTTACTGTTAATGGCATCTACTTACTTTATTATTTTCATTTTTTTGCTTGTTTGTTTTTTTTATTTTTTTATTTATTATTTTATTTTTTCTTTACTTCTTTCCCAACATTTGTTTTCGGATTATTTTGCAAGTGTTATCTGCATGTAACATCAATGTAATTATTTCTGTATTTTCTTACCTGATTATGCCAAGCGGTATCAGGCTAAGTAATAAAGATTATTTGATGATGATGATGATGATGATGATGCCATACCTCCTTGTATAACTTTCATACACATTGTCGTGCCCTTCCCAACACGCGATAAATTTGTCTCGCTTATTATAACAATTCTCTTTTCTATATGAAACAACACATATATACTTAATCTTAATCTACTAATTGTAAACTTATAAAATATATACCAACCTCTCATTGTAATACTTTACGCTATAATGCATATTACTCTTACACTTTGTAAATGTAACTATAACATTTGCAATACCTAAAACATCTGTAAACTGGCTGTGTTTACTGCGGAACCAGTGATGTAACGTTGGTTACGACATTAAAAGATTTGTGTTTGTGTGTGTGTGTGCCATACCTCAGCCATCCCCTCCAATCTTACACATAGCGATATTTGTTAGAACTTTGTGAACTCGCTCCCCCGTGTAGCATGTTATCGCATTTAATCGAGTAGCGTTTAGTCAGATAGACTTGTAATCGAATTTTGTATGTTAACTTTAACTAAAGTTAACAGTAAAGTATATATTTAACTAAAGTTAACATACAAATAAATATCAATAAATGTTCTGTTTGTTAATCTGTCGACATGTCAATCCTTTTCCCGTGAAGACACCTGTCCACGTAATCGCGACCTCCCCACTCACTTTTTTGCCCTCCTAAGCCATCCACCGACGCAGAGATCCGATTTTAACAACCTGTGCAGTGTAAGTGGTCATTAGGGATCGTCCCTCTGGCCCTATGCTTATCTCACATTTATATACCGTGTAATATTTTCATGATAATAATTAAATGTTCTCACCTTTTATTTTTAGTGTTTCCAATAAGTTCACATAAATCAGTCAGAAAGTCCATGCTGTTTACCTCTATAGTAACTTGATCATTATATTCTTCCGGATGTTGAAGATATTCAAATAAAACCATTAACATATTTTTCCAATCAATCTGAAATTAAAGTATATAATATATAACTATGGTTAATAAGCATAAAGCTATTGCTATTTACAAATATGTTGTACAGTACCTGTGAACACTTCGAATGTAATTCTGATATAGTTGTATTTGTTGAATTATCATTATAATCTTTATCTATAATCTACAAATATTTTAAATTATTTTTAAGTATGGATTCTATTTTTAAGTTAACAAATATCAATATTTTTATTTACTTTTGCTAAAGATGTTTGAAAGTCGATTATTTCATCAATATGCTTGTTCTTATTTTCTGTTGACAAATCTAATTCAGAAAGTACGTAGTCTATCAAATTTACATATTTCTTTTTTAACTTAATCCACTTTTCTTCAGTCGTATTCAATAACACAGATGACTTAACAAAATCAGATCCACGACTTATCTACAAATGAATGAAATGTTTACAATATTATATAAATTACATTGCATAAATTAGTAGAGGAGAAGGTGGTATTATGCAACCCCAATTACATTATAGTGAATTGTAAATAAGGAATCATAACTACACTCACATTTGTGCGAAAAGTACTGGTAACTATTAAACTAAATGTTCCTAATTGGAATTTTCGCTAGTGTAACTATAGTATGGTTTTTAAAGGCTTCTGTACAAAAAGTCAGAAAATAGGCTTAGGGAAAACCGGGTGGTAATATGGAACTTTACTGTATGTTTTCAAAAAATGCTTTAATGTATCCAAAAACAAATAGGAAATACAAAGAATGTTAAATAATTACAAAATTATTTACTCCAATGTATTTTATCGAAAAAAATGCTTTTATAATAGAACAATATGACCTCCATCAAAGATATATATTCCAGCAGCTCTTTTTCGATATTTTCGGAAAGAATTGTCATTCTACCTAGTGTCTTTTTCACAAATTGCTCCGGACGAATCTCTGCTTGCGAATAGAGAGTTTGAAGGAGTTGAGTTTCCAGAGGAGTTGGGTTCCATATTAAAAGCATCAATGGAATTGCCATCTTGAATTAACTTATATCTGTCAAGATCAAATTTTAAAAAACGCCAACATCACACAGATTAATATGTACCCCTAAGTCTCTGGAACAGAATACATGCACCAGTGAACCTACAACTACACGATTTATATTTTAGAAATAATCAAATTCACTTACAATTCAAAACTTTCGAATTTCGAAAAACACAAATATGCTGATTCACTACGGACAACTGTTTAACTGAAGTGAAACAAGTTTTCCCTTCGCTATGGATGTCTGCTTAGTGCTGTTCAGCCACAATCCGCTACAGTTCGTCTTTATTATCAGTTTGAAATGGAGGAGTTTCAAAATATCTGCAGGGTTGCAATAATACCACCTTTTCCTCTATAGTGCCAATTACTTATAAATATGAAATTTTATATTAATTTTTATTTATTAACTTAGTTAATCTTTCATCTTGGGAAAAAAACAAGACAGCGTATCAGAAACATAATTTTATGATAGCGGCAAACAGGAAAGTTTATAAAAGTGTAGCTGTTTTCCTTACTCTCGTTTCAATTCTGTGAATCATTAACTCATTAATGGAAATTAATTGGTAATTTGGTAAAATGTTTCGTTATAACCTTATGAACAGTTATAACGTTATAAAAAGTATAAGCGAAGTCTCCCGTTATANCTCCTATCTTGAGAAGAAAACAAGACAGCGTATCAGAAACATAATTTTATGATAGTGGCTAAGTGAAAAGGTTATAACATTGTAGTTGTTTTCCGTACCTCCATTTCAATTTAAGCCTAACTGAAAAAATTAACTTATTTATGAAGAGTTTGTGATTGCGCTTTTATAATCTTACTAGTGTGACTTTGCTTCTTCGAATTAACTTCCCTTGCTTCGCTCTCCACCGGGCCATCCCTTTCGCTTTGCTACTTGTTAAAAAATTTCGTTACGATTCATCGATTCCCATGTTGCCATTTGAAGTTTTTTTTTTCTGATGGAAGAAGAGTGTTGCAAAGATCTTAAGTATTTTATAATAAGAACAGATGAACAGTTATAAAATTGTAAGTACAAGCAAATTCTCCTGTTATAAGTTTAAGTTAAATAGTAAGCTTATAATGGTAACCAATCAGAGTGGTCCTTTGAATATAATAGAGACAATGAGAGGTAGCAAAAGATTGACATCACTTTTTAAAACGTAGCGATCGAGAAGACATAATTTCATTTTTCTGATGCTGAAACACTGAAAGTGATCCATGGGTTATTCAATAATGTTTGCAAAGACTGATAATGATAAAATGCTAACTTTGTATTTTGTTTACAAACAGAAAGAATTTATTTTTGTTTTATATTTTTTACTAATAAAACGAATAAACATTTAAGAGTGCTTTTACTTTCCCGATTGTCATGTAGGCCTATACATAACAAGAGAAAGTATTAGAATCGTGTCATATTTAACTCTTCGGGATTTATTTTGCAAATTTCCACGTTTTGAGACACCTGAATCCAAAATAAGTAAAAAAAAAGGGAAAAAATTCCATGGATATGTAAGTATATGTGTTGGTGTATATTTATTTTAATATCTCAGAACAGGGTAATGATTAAGAAACGAAATTCGGCAGGATAACTTGTGTATAAGGGACATTAATACTATTAAATTTTTACGGTTAAAGAACAAGAGGGTAGAGAGATAGGTGGTGTCATTTCTGGAGTCAGTCGAATTTATAGAAGGTTTTACTTGTTGTTAGCATTTGCAATATTTTATAAAAATCGTCTCAACCCATAAAACTTAGCCTTTTACCATTTTATAATAATTAATAATATAAAAAGTTTTTATACCAAAATCTCATAACAGACGACACCAAATACAATTCTTTTTATTATGATTAATAATACAGGGGTCGTTCAAGGTTAAACGAGACTTTTGGGCCTATAATTTCGAAAAGTAATTGTAGCAAAGTAGAGGGAGTAACATTATCCATCCGAAGATTTCAGTAGCGAGCATGACGTATTTTGCACATGCATAGCAGTTTTAGCAATCATAGCGGAAAGTAATGTGTTTGCAACGGTTGAACAGCGGTGCGTAATCAAATTTCTCGTGAAGGAAAAGGTTAAATCTGCTGAAGTTTTCAGAAGATTGAGTACACAATATGAGGAACAAACGCTACCGTAGGCAAGAGTGTACGAATGGTATCGACAATTTGGTGAAGGATGAGAGCTGGTGACAAATGAAACACGTGAGCATGTTCGTCCAACTGCAGTAACTGCCAGTGAATATCGCACAAGTTGAGTAAGTTATCCTGAAGAACCGGCTGGTAACCGTGAGACAAATTGCAGACAAAGTGTCCATTAGTGTAGGTAGTGTTGAGAAAATCATCCACGAGCACTTACTGTTCTTCAAGATGTGTGGCAGATGGGTTTCACGACAGCTGACACGTGAACAGAAATGAGTACGTAAGGAGACATGTGAGCAGCTTCTGAATTGGTTTCGTATCGAAGGTGATTAGCTCCTACCGATTACCATTTGTTTGGGTCCCCTAAAGAGCACTTGGAAAGAGCGAAATTCCAGACGTGATGAACTGCGGCAAGTTATCTTGTGCTGGCTACGACGTCAGCCCATTTCTATCTACGAGAAACGTATCAGGAACCTACCCGGCTGCTGGGAACAGTTTCTACATACAGATGGAGAGTATTTCAAAAAATTGACGTAGTTTATACATGTTTTGGACATTCCTTTCGGTCTGTAGAAATAAAAGTCTCGCCTAACCTTGAACAATCCTGGTGTAATAGTTATTTTTTAAATAAAGTCTCATTACAGCCGGAAAGTTACGCAACTCATTGTAGGACTTTTTAATAAAGAAAAGTTCTATGAATTTGTTAAAAAATAACAGCATAAGAAGCCTGCTATTGAAGAAAAAAAGACCATACAAGCTCTGTGCAAGCTTGCTCAACGTGGAATGGGTGTATGAAAATGTGTAATCTCATGCCTATGTAGCGAAATAATGAATGGTTGGTAGAGGCTGACGCAGTGCCAAAGATAGACAAATAGAACAATCTAAGTCAGATATAGCCAAAAGAAAAAAGCAAATGAAGGTTAAGAATAACTCATGAAAACACTGGTGTTAGTGTAAATTAATTGTGAAAGTAGAGTCGAAGAGTACGTTATTAAAACATACTGTATACAGTTCTATATATATGTTGTGTTTCTTACTTGCGTTAACTAAATAATTACGCACAGTGAGGATATAAAAGACGGAGATAAAAGGCAGAGCTTTGGTTACAAAACACACTGCACTTTCTTTCATTGCTCTTTGTGGTTCGTCTATTGTCACCCCGTCACCTAGAGGACAATAATGTACAAAACAATAAAATTTAACATAAGGAACATAATATTTATAAAAAATTTATCAAGACAAAGATTTCTGTGATGAAGACGAATTTAGCGAACCTGAGAGCGGTTGGTTTAGGGCGATCTTTATCTGAAGTAAGCTTAAAATTGAAAGGGATAAAATATGGAGTAATTTTGTGTCGACCCCCTATAACACGGTAGATACGTTCCGGTTTTTATGAATCCATTTTCTATGAGTCCTTAAATACATGAGCCAATCGCAGCCCGGCATATATGCAGTTTATGGACTACGCTTTTTGAAAGGTTTCCTTCCATAAAATTAATCGATTCTAGACTAATTCGACTCAACATTTCCAAAATACGTATAATTTTTTGGGAATAATCCATATAAACTATGCTATAAACAAAACTTGTAGGATTACTTACCGAGTACTCACCGTTCGACGACACCATTGCTTAAGCTTGTTTTCGTCGTGGAGCTTGTCATCAAATGACGCTCGCATGCTTCCTGATAAATTATTTTTTTGCGAAAAATTCGCTGAACTTTGGAGCCATCATTAATATAAATAACATTTTTATGGCCGTTAAATAATAAATGGCTTTTAGTAGGTCCGCTGCTCGTTTAAACTCAACGGTTTATACAATATCCGCTATTGGTCTAGATTCGACCAATCCTGTCGTGACACGAGTCGACGATGACGTTTTACCGAATTATAGGAGTTTTTTTAGCGTGTTTGTACGAATACTGTCGCAATTTTTTCGCCATCATATAGGAATACGAACTATATGAACCCGTTTCATAGGGGTCTACTGTATTTACAATGCCTGTTATTTTATTTAAGATTGAATTGGTCTATCTATTTCAGCATTACGAGGTGAGATTATTTTTCAATATATCATGATAATTAAGAAAGTTTTCCTTGATTAGATTGGAAAATGATCTGCTAAAGAATTTTATCTTCTACCTTAAATCTTAGAAGTTGGTGTTGATTATTATATCTAACTCACTGTTCTTTTTGTGAGCTATTTGTTTTACGAACTTTATCAAGAAAAAAATAATTAGAATTATTAAAGGTAGCAGCAATTTCACCATACATCAACATTGAGAAACATCTGTTATATTATGAGGAGTCTGATTGTATTACTTTCCTTGGCATTTAAGTTTAGGTATTTTAGGAATTCTTTGCATATTTGATTATTAGACTAGAGTAAAAGTTAGCATTCAATAGCGAGGTTGAGGCCGAAGTTTTAAACTCGAAAACTTGTACGTCGGACGTTCAGCGCCACTTTTCTGTAAGCCTATAAATTTTACAATGGTGTTTGCATAGTCAGTGGAATTATGCCCGACATTCCAAACACCATTGTCAAACTTCTAGGCTTACAGGAAAGCGGCGCTAAACGTCCGACGTACGCGTTTTCGCGTTTAAAACTTCGGCCTCAACCTCGCTATTCTCTCTTTTAACCCAATGAATTATAATATTTAAGTATTTGTTAACTGACAATTTATAACATTCCTCTGAAACTATCGTCTAAACCTACAGGATGTAAATGTACGAGCTCTGTCCGTGGTTAGAGGCTTTGGAGTACCTGCTTATAACACCTTATTTACTGTATATAATCTATATAATCAGCTAGAGATGTGGACTTTGATAAGAAACATCTCGCAAATCTGAAAAAAATGGTCAGCAGTAACTAGTATTTTGTGAATCTATATCCAGGGCGGCCAAGCTCCTTGGTAGTCCTAGCCATTTTTCAAAATTTGAAATTTTTCGCGAGCCGCAATTAAATACGTATTAAAAAGGTATGCAAAAAATTCCAGATTACAAATTATATCCGTAGCAAGAGTGATACAAATTGTTACCTCCAGAGCACAATGTCAACTGTCCGTTGCAATGACAGTTTATAAATTCAAAATCGGTCTGGAGTCGGTCGATAACAGACGATTACGCCACTGTTTATGTTCGTTCGCGCAGTTTTCGATGAGTCATATCATTCTTAACTTGGACGGAAATGAAATTTGTTACAACGTTGCACTTAGTCTTTCATATTTGTTGTTAGTAATTTAAAAGACATTTCGAAACACATACGGAACAATAATAATTTTTAAAAATATAATAACACGAAAATGAAAAGGGAACTCGGGTACATTTATCGAGAGCCACAAATAATCCTTCAAAGAGCCGCATGTGGCTCGCGAGCCGCAGGTTGGCCACTCCTGATCTATATCTTTGCATCCCATTCAGTATCCATTCATAGCATGTCATTGGCTGATAGTAAATTTCTCAATAACCCATACTTTTAATCTTATATATAGCAGCCTGAAAAATAATACATACCTAGTAGATTTAGATATTGTCTTAGGAAATTTTTCTACAAGAGGGGGCGAAGTATGAAGCAGTATGAAGTATGAAGCATAACCTTTGGCAAATGTAGTTCGACAAAAAAACATGTTGCAAATTTTCCTTGTAAAGCCGGAAAAGTAATGCAACTTGTTGCTGGATTTAATTTTTTTTTAAATCAATGTAACTTGAGTTTTTATTGAAATCATAAACTATGGATTAAACTTTTTGAAATACAGTTTAACCTGTATATATGTAAACATTTTTATTTCGAAATTAATTTTTTCCCTTCATTTTCAGCCTGAATTTAATATATTTCCGATGTTTAACTCAAATATTTTTCTTCCAAAACCTCTATATCTCAATATATGGACTGAACGGTCAATTAAAAATTCAAAGCTGAGCGACTACATTTTGATAGTATAAATTGCAGTTGAGAAACATCTTTTGCAATAGAGTTTATACTGTAATGGCAATTAACACTTCTTTTTTCTGATTGGCTACAAGTTTGGCTTGCGTTTTATTGGTTGAAAAAAATCGGGCATCAGAAATTATTGAAGAACTATTTCTGTTAAGCTTTGTCAAAAATGTTTTATTTATACCTAATACAGATATATACTGTACTTGCTATTGCATTGATACAATATTAAACTTCCAATCAAACCTAATACTGTTTACTGTGTAAAAACTTCTAAATTCTCGAAACCTGTCTATAACGAATTTTTTGTTCCTAAAACATTCGAAATACACAGGCTTAAAACAATTTATATTGCTTTTGAAGCTTCTTAATTTCTTTATGCAATTACAGTAGAACCTCGAAAACTCGGCTCTCGATAACCCGGCACTCCGGATAACTCGGCCACACCCTGGCAGGGCAAAAAATCCTTAGTTAATTAATTTTCATTATAGACAGCTTTATAAAAGTGTAAAAGCTCTCATAAACTATTTTTCTGAGGTCTGCCTTATCAGGTAAATTACTTACACAGTGTATTCATTAATTTTCATTTTCATGTAGTAAAGACTCTATGCCTTCATAAAGTACGTACTTTTCCTTTGTTTAAGGGTATTTGGCAGTTTATTCTCTGTTGTATTCTCCAGCAAACAATACATACAAGTACAGTACACCATTTTCTGAGGAAACACGCATACTTATCTTTTTTTAACCCCATTCTCGATAACCCGGCATTTTCACAAACTCGGCCACCCTTCGGTCCACATTAGGCCGAGTTTTCGAGGTTCTACTGTATTAAATGTTTACAAGTTTATAAGTTATCGTTATGTAAATATTAATTAATATTTCTATGAATCAATTCTTATTTTATATTTATTAATTTCCGTTAATTTTGTAACGACTTCTTTAGTTAATTTTAAAAAGTTAAAACAATTGAACCACAGCCATTAAAGTGAAGTTTGATTGGAGTGAAGAAAGAATATTTCTCACACAAAAAAAAAAATGTTAAATTACTCGTATTAAGTGTTGTGTAAATTTGAAAATGTGTAATTGTACGAGTAATAATTTATAAAATAAACAACTGATTTTATAAATATGTAAATTACTATAAATTATTTAAAAATTACAGTTATGGAAGAGCTGTTTTGACGTTTACGTAATCCAAACACGTGTCCATGATTTTGGTACGCATATGCTAGTGCCATAACTTCCTCTATTGTTGATTTTGAATTATCATTATCAGAAAGGGGCCAACCATTCAAGTTAACTGCACTTAAAATTTCATGAATAATCTGTTTCACGTCGCTAGCTGTAATTTAAGCAGAGGATATTAATTATTCTCATTTAATTACTTATTCAAAATCAATGTAATACATACGTTTATTTAAACAGGACTTAAAATATTTCTTTACTTTTTTAACGAATGCTGGATCATTGAAATTTTCTGGTTTCTCCAACTGTTCTGAATTTGCATTTGTAGTATATGAAAATTATTATTAGACTTATGAAAATTAATATGTAAAATAAAATATTATTTACCTTTTTCTAAATACATAATATAATGCTTTAAGTTTGTGAAACTACGAATATCGTCGTCGAAAATATTTTCGTATTTCAAATAAGATCCGCATGAAAATTCATAAAAGTTGTCACATGGATCTACGGTGAAGTCCATATTTGTTAGAATAGAACCAGCTGAAATTATTAAGACTTCTCTAAACAAAATTTATTAGATTTATTCAGATTCAATTTTATATAACTATATTGCAATATTCTATTTTTATTACGGTTTGTATTCATAAATATTTTTTAAAAATTTAAATTTTTTTCATCTATTTTAGTGTATCAATTTTAACTTTTACAGAACTTCAACACTTCTTACAGAAATTGAAACATAAATAATACTATGGCAGAACAAATGTGAAATATAGTTTTACTATGAAGCACTAGATATAAAATTTAAAAAATGATTAGTAGTACATATTTTAATTTTATTGTTTGATATTCTGATTAATAAATAATAACCGTTGATATGTAAATCATTTACTATTTATATTGTTAAAATTTATGTTATACTATACAAAACAAAAAGCATTGCCGCAGAGTATAATGAAGGTTCTTTAATTCAGTGAAATTTCGTTATGGCTAATGACGTATAATACCTCGTATACAGCGCATGTAGACATATGCAGTGATAACACAATCTTGTTGGATAGTTACATCATTACACGTCAATGGCCTTATAGAGAAATTTCAAGGCAGCATATACAGTATAGTATAAAATAATCGAATCCAAATCCTTAGCTAAACTGAAATGAAAAGTGCGGAATTTATTTTTTTGAGATATTATCCGATCTATCGATGAGTAGTAGAGGTTCAAATACCGTTTCGGGATTATTTTTATTTCACCATTTTGGATTTGCGTAATTCGGACAAAATATTCATCAAATATAACTTACTTAATTTGGCTATTTAACTAATTTAAAGTAGATCAACTTTTACACTGTAACTGTACAAAGTAAACTTTTCAAAATAAACATTTAAATCTGACAAATTTTAAGTTAATAAATAAGTTTCTAAAGTTGAGCTTTGATGTGTTAATAAAGTTTGTTAAAGTTGAACCAATGATGAAATCATGTGTAGTAAAATCGAAATTCTACTTCCAGAATGAAGCCAAATATACGAAGAAATTTTTTTTAAACTTCAGATTTGCTGACAACGCTACTGTAAATCTGAAATCTCGTTAGCAAACAGTTTTTAAAGTACTTTACATTCAGTCGGAGTTACGCTAAAAGAAGTCCGTTTTTGCTTATTTAGCGTGCATGTAAGATTCCATGTCTACCAAAATTGACGCTCCAGCCAAGTGCGAGCTTTGCTCTGTAATTTGTTTTTTCCAAGCAAAAGATGCAAACCAGCAGAAATTCACTGAAAAAGTGTATTGTGTAGGAAAAAGTTTCTTGAACAACGTTTCTATACGGGAATGGTGTCAGAAGTTTCGAGAAGGATGAACTGATTAGCGTTAATGGGAGGAGGGTCATGGAAGAACTTCCGTCACAACTTACAAAATGTGATAATTTTTTAAATAAAATTTGCTGAGGGTTTCCCTCATAAAAAGTTTTCGTTTAACTTTTTTTTATATATATTTAACCGTTAATTTCTTATAGCCAAATAAAATTGAGTACTTTCGAGCAAAACACCCTGTTTATTAAAATTTGAAACATTAAAAACTAAATTCAAATAAAAAAATGCCGTGTTACATCTCAATAATCGTAAATGAAATAATTTATTAAATTAGTAATGGTTAGAAAAATGAACGTAGTATTTGTGGAATTAGTTTTCGTTTTACTTTTCTGGTTGTTATATATCAGATAAAAGTATGTCAATGGATCAAAAAAGATCTCCCAAGATTTTTACATTTTTCGAGTTGGGCACTTTTAAACGTTGAAAACTTGAAAATTGCTCCTGTACACAAGCTACCGTACCAAATTTTGTTTCTTAATTTTCCCTCGTTTTGAGATATTAAAGGAAATAGACGCCAACACACACACACGGACTTTCTTTATATTTTTTTTTTGAATTATTTGGGATATCAAACTGTCTGAAAACGTCCGGACAGTCCAGGAGTCTGTTGGACTGCTACATCTGTAATTTCTTTTTTTTTTTTTTTTTTACTATTCTTGGGTTCAGGAGTCTCTAAACATGGAGATCTGCAAAAAATTTGAGGGTCAAATTTGACACAATTCCAATACTTTCTCTTGTTATGTATACATAACAGCCAGGAAAGTAAAAGAGCTATTAATATAACAATGTCACCGATGGTTCGTGTCGTGCGCTTAGAAGTAGAAAGAATCATCATGGTGATTGACTGCAGCTGTCACGTGTTTAACGTCATTGTCGCTTTTTCTTTCAGCAGAAGCATGCAATTACATTATATAGAGTCGATATAAAAATGACTCGGCGCCACTGACTTTTGAATAGTCCGTAGTTGATTGATCGACTTTCTTTAACATAGGAAGTACAGTGAGTTGATCGTCTGTTTTTCTAATAAGTACCTGTGGTCGGTTCTTGCCGAGTAGTTCGTTCGGCAACCGGGCAAATATAGCGTTCAAAATATTGTTCGTACACCGAGTTGTTCGAAAAGCGAGGCGTTCGAAACCCGAGGTTTTATTGTACAGTAATGTCATTTACTTTATAGTGGCAAATCGAAATAGTAAGATACTGTTACTGATGCTTCTTAATGTTTTTAATGCATTAACAATTTATTAGAGTTTTATATTAAGCAGATATTTGTTTAAAAAATTATGATATATTAAATTTTAAAAAATCTTAACACTTTTTTAAAAAATATTCAAATGCTTATTGTCTTTGATTAAAATATTGCGATGTTTTGGTTTGATAAGTGCTGTTTTAGACAAATTCCACTATTTAGTTAATTAAAAACTACAAGAACTTCATCCCCCAATCCAAGAGCAGCGACGGCTTGCGAACTCACATTAGATTATTAGGGAACGTTAAATTAAAGCGGCTTGTCACTCTGTATAAGCAGTCAATTCTTACTTTTGTTGAAAAACTGTACAGAAAATTTGAAAAAGTGCCGGTTTAGTTGAAACAGTTGAGGAATACAAATTGTGTAAATATGACAATGGAATTTTTGTTTACATTCCAAAGCGCAATATCGAACTACTGAAAACGTACAACCGATTTTCGGAATAGCAAGGCGTGCTAATACGACTTCAAAGTTATTGCCTCAGAACATGCTATTGTATCTTACATCACAAAATACATTTCAAAAGGAGAAACAAGGTCACAAAACGTTAAAATCATGCTAGAGAGCACTTGGTAGAAATGAATAATACCGATCAAGCCAGTAGATTAATTACAAAAACAACGATGAAAATTATTGGCGATTGCAACATGTCCAGAGCGAAGTAATACTACTACTCAATGGTTATCAGTTATTTCATTCTTTGAGAAAATTTGTAAAATTCTATATTTCTACGAGTGAATATGTTCTTATCAGCAACACCGTCGCTGAAGAAGACTAGGCAAACAACAAAGCTTATTTACGTTTACAAAATTCGTACAAGCAACAAATGAAAAAATAGTTGATATGTAAGAAGTACTTAGCAAAAACTTCGCCATATTTCGAATATCGGATATCGCGCGCTTGTTTACGTTTTACAATGCAAAATTTTCCCATTAACTTAACATGGGTATGACCTTTGACCCGATATCTCCATTATGAGACCAAATTTTAACATTAGGCCTCAGTCACGACACATCAGTTTATTACTTCTATTAGTGTGCAAAATTTCGTTCAAATCGGTCAAGTTATTATTTCGCAAAACGTGTCATCGATTTGTCAATTTAAGTCATTGCCATGAAACCTTACTCGCTTCGATCGTTGCGTTTCAAAAATGTACGAAATTGACAATATAACTGCTGGCAGAAACGATCACAAAATAATAGTCTATAAAGAAAAATAAATCTTACCTGAAAATTTGCATACGTTACTTAAGCAAACTTCTTTCTTTGGTTTTTGGAATAAATCTATAAAGTAATAAATAGTTTTAATAAATTTATGTGTAAATAAAATATTGTAAATTGAAAAAAATGTGTTTGAGATTGTTAAATTGTTGATGATATCGATACTTTCTGGTGCCGGGATGTGAATTTTTTGTGCCAGAAATTGTGAATGATGTCTGCACCAGGTGTTGTCCAGTTGTTTGCTTTCTGCATTGTGCAATGGATGTGGGTATTTATCTCAACACAATGCATACTAAGTGAGTTCAACATGTCTTTTCTCTCCTCTTTGATCCAGTCTGCTCCAGCATTGTGCATGATGGCAGTTGATCAAAGAGAAGACCAATAATTTGTGTAGTTAATAAATGTAGTCAATAATTTGTGTAGTTAATAAGTGTAGACAATAATTTGTGTAGTTAATAAGTGTAGACAATAATTTGTGTAGTTAATAAGTGTAGTCAATAATTTGTGAAGTTAATAAGTGTAGTCAATAATTTGTGAGTTCTTTTTCAGTTGGCATGCCACTGTGTTGGAAATCAGTAGTGGATTTGGTATTAATTTGTCTGTAGAAGAGTGTTTCATTGTAAATAATTTATTTTGTTGATTCCGTTCAGAGTAAATTTTGTAACGTTTGAGTAGTCGTGATTTTGAATCAAGGTTTTGTTTCAGTGTGTCAATGTATTCTGCGATGTGGACATTGTGTTGTTCGTGCTTTGTGTATGTTTTAATTTTCTTGAAAAGTTTTTTAATTGTTTTATTAATTTGTGTTATTTTGTTATTAGCATATTGTGTCAGCCTGTCTAGCTGCTGTCTAATATTGTTTACTTGTGTTTTTATTCTTATTTGCCAGGCAGACTTCTGATGTGTTTTTAATTTGTGTGCTTCTGTCTGTGGATGCAGTTTTATTCCATGGTAGGTCATTACTGTGACTGCTACAGAATAGACTACTGTGTGAACTGTGTGAATGTCTGAGAATGTAAAAATAGAATGATTGTAATCTGGTAATATGTAAGTGTTCACATAGTGTAGAGTTTTCCCTACTAATTTAAAAGTGTTGATTTTGGGAATGCATGGTCAGTGCCTGTAAATTTTGTGAGTGCTTCCTGGGAAAGAAGGGAAAGCGTATGAATTAAACCTGAAGACGGCCGGATGGCCGAGCGGTCAAGATGGCAGCCCACCGCCCCAGGAGACCAGGGTTCGAATCCGCATGAGTCGATAAATCCGCAGGAATTTTCGGGAGTGGTCGGTCTAGATATGTTGAGCCCCGTCCCTCACCACCCGGCCACCCCATTGTGAGCCTGGCCGCACCCATAATGGACTTACTAAAAGAGGCTCTCTTAGTGCTCACAGGGAGGACACAGTTAAAAAAAATTTAATCTGAATCCATTTCAGCTAATGAAAATGTATTGATACTATCGGCATCAGTGAAAATAGAGTGGCAAGATATACGCATATTGTGTGTTCATATATGTTGATAATTCTGAAGGATCATGTGATCATTGTTAATGTTGGGAGTATTTATTTATTGATGTAATTGTTCTACAGTTTGATTTGTTGTTTGTGGTATAAGTTTGCTATGTATAATTGTTTTTTTTTTTATGAAGAACCCTTTGTATAGTGACTGTGAAAGGAAGATGTTATTGTGAAAACAAGTGATGTAACTGTTGTCTGTATTTCGTCATATCTTTTCCGAGTTTTGTGATGGTTTTGTAATATAATTAATATATATATATATATATTGTATTCAGTTAATTATTGCCACAATTATCTAGTGAGAAATAGACACGCTATTACGCCATTGCTGCAACAGGTAGCGCGTGGCACCTGCCTGCGTGTAGTAGTGTTTGCTCCCGTACNAATATATATATATGGTTAATAACAATATTTTCATTTTGTCATCGGTAAAAATACTTTCTGTGATATAAATAAGTAATTTAAAAATAAAATGATACCTTAGAGCAGGGGTTCCCAACATTTTCGTGGCGCGAGTGCATTCGAGATTGAAAAACTAGTGACGGGAGCAAATCGGATTTTAAAAAATTAAATATTTTGTCTTTTATTATAACATGCATTTTTTTGTACATATATTTATTATAAAAGCCGAATTAGTGCAATCTTTGACATTGCATTTGATTTGCTAATTTCTCACAGTTGGGAGAGTAAAATTATAATCCCAATCGTAAACAATCTTTACAGTTGGCTTTAGTAAGTTGAGATCTGATTTTTGATTTTATAATATTCATGGTGGGAAATAAAGATTGGAATAAATATGTGGAACCAAAACAGAATTTGATTTTGAAGGTCCCTTTTTTCAAAAGATTATATTTTTTATGATCAACTAAATTCCAAAAGTTTTCATCCTCCGTATCGTGAGATTTTAACATGATGTCATTTTGAAAATCTAAAATATCTTCAATTATTGATGTTTCTTCTTAAAGAAGTTCTGCTTTGGATTTAGCAGTTTCAGTAATGTCTATTTGCGTAGTAAAAGGATTTACAAAACTTGTAGCCACGGGTTCGATAATGGAAAATTTCTGGAATTTACTTTCAAACTGTTCGAAAAGGTTTTTAGGATGAGTAATAAATAATGTTAAGTCTAAATTGTTTTCACCAGTCACTTTTTTCATCCTTGGAAAGTGTACAAGAGAATTTTTCCACAAATTATTTATCCAAAACTGCATTTTAGCTTTGAATGCATTAGGTGAAATTATTAGCTCTATAAATGTTAATTATTTTTCTGGAGATTCAGGTTTAAACTGCTCAATTTTTCACATATGCCAGTTAAAAAAGCCAAGGCCATCAACCATTGTAGGTTATCTAAAGTTCAAATGTTTGACCTTTTGAAATAAGGAATTTTTTACCTCTTCCAAAAGATCAAAAAATCGGCCAAGTTCTTCGCCTTTATTTAACAAAGGTCAGCTTGGGGGAAGATTCGTCCTTTTCTAGAGGGGCTATAAACAATCTGTGTGATAAAGAATTTACTCGAATTTTGTTAATTATTTTAACAACAACATTCATAACATGTTCAAAGGATAATATTTTGGCACATGATGATTCTTGCTGTATGATGCAGTGATAATACATAAAGTTCGGAAAGGATTCATTTTTCTTGCAATGGGAAAATAATCGATTATTGCGGCCTACCATTGACGGTGCACCATCAGTAGTTATTGTTGATAACTTGTGTATAGGCATATTAATTTCTGTTGAGTAATTTTTAAAGATGATATAAATATCTTTACCCCTTGTTTGCTCTTGCATTAATAGTAACATTAATAGTTCTTCTTTCACACTAAAATCACTGAATAACATTGTTATCATTACTGCCAATTGCACTGTATCTGATATATCTGTTGGCTCGTCTAATTCTAATGAGAAATACTCACATTCTTCGAAATAATTTTTTAACTGACTTTGTATATCTGTTGAAATCGCCTGGATTCTTCTTCTACTTGTATTGTTTGACAACGGCAAATCTTGTATTGCTGAAACAATTTCTCGCCTATTCGTTGGAGCCTATTCGTTATTTAAAGGATTTTCTTTATTAGAAAATCCTTTAAATAACGAATAGGCTCCAACGAGAAATGCTTCCTTAATTATCAATAGTTCAGTTTCTAAGAATGTTTTTTATTTATTTATTATTTTTCGTTTTGCCAACAAATGAGAAATTTTAAAGGAAGCAAGAGTAACATTTTTATTTACACGGCTGGTAAAAAAATACTTGCTGTGTAGATAGATAACCCCGATTTTAGTTGATTAAATTGTTTTTGAACTCGAATTTAGGCGGATAACTAACCTCATAAGAACTGTAATTGGTTTTGTAATGACGTTCGACGTTGTGTTTTTTTTTTTTTTTTTTTGCCACTGACACAAAACTGTTGCATATTAAGCAAATACATTTCTCCTTACTTTCGGAAACAAAGTAATCGTCTTCTAAATATTTGTTAAAAGATAGGTTCGTTGTTTTTTACTTGGATTACTAATTTTGAGGTAAAAATGTTTATATACAAAAAAACACAACACAACGATAGCATGTGATGACTACTGTACGAGTTTACAACTAATACCATACTACTAATACAATATAGATGCCGTGGAGACATGATTATAACAGGCGTGATAAATTAGACAGGGGTCAGTGTAGCCAAATTTACCGAATTTCTCACTACATCTAGCAAGATTTTAAAACCGAATAACTTTTTATTTTCTTTATTTTTAACATTTAATTTTATATTCATTATTTCAAAACTTTTCCGCGGGCGCATGTAAATAGCTCCACTGGTGCACGGCGCCTGCAGGAACAAGGTTTGTAGAGCTTATTTGGAATTAAGAAAAGAGTAACACTACGACAAAGGGAGAGCACTTGTCCCAAGTGCCCCAATGTATGGGCGCCCGAGTGACATAAAACAGTTTTATTATAATAATGAGATAAATCAGAAAAAAGTAAATATAATTCTTTAACTTTTTACTTACTTTGAAAATGTAATAAAACGCCAATCATGACGAGGAAGGCAATAAAAATGACAAGACACACAAAAATAAGGTAACGCTCTAACAATGTTCTATTGTTCCAAGTGGTGTATTTTCTGAAAAAATTGATTTGATTATCTTAAAATTTCTCATCGAATATACAAAATGTATTACAAAAAACATTAGGAATAATCTGCATACAAAACTGAAATACAGTAGAGCATCGATTATCCGACCCCCGATTAACCGTCATATCGGTTCTAGTCGGCAAATTTCAAATGTCCGCTAGTGATGTGGCATTACAATATTTGGCTATGTCTTGGCTACTTTAATATTATTTTTGTTAAATATTTGCGTGTTTTAGCTGGCATCAACGGCTCGACCATTGAAGGGAGTCTAATATTTAAACGAGACTCAATTTTCTAATTATGAGTGGTTGTTTGTTTCGTGAGCAATGAAATAATTTAAAAATAATTTTTAACGATACAATAGCGACGATTATTATTTACAAAAAATTTGTTAGGCTAAACATCGATGAAAATTCAACGCGAAGTTGGTTAATAGCGATATACTAATAAACTAATTACATGGGATATACTAATATCCTAATATACTATACTAATAATGTATTTTTT
>NW_019384376.1:170930-311088 GCF_000671375.1 Centruroides sculpturatus
ATATATATATTTAATTTTGTTGTTGTTCTAATTTTTGTTTAATATTATAATAGAATGATTAAATTTAAGAATAGAAGAAATTTACATAATAATTATTTATTGTCAGAAGATATTATATATTTACTAATATTTGTAACCCAATGCACCCCTTGTAACTGGAATCTTTTCCAAATTACGTTAATAAACTTGAATTGAATTGAATTGAATATTTGCATGTGTTGTTATAATAAATATAAACACTTTGTATGATTAATTATTACATTAATGTTTATTATACATTTTAAAGAATTTGTATATAAATAATCTTAATTTCTAAGCCAAAATACTAATTATTTTTTTTAATTTAATATATTGTTATAATGATCATAAATAAAAAATAGACTATATATTTGTTTTTATTCTGAACTCTGTATTGTTTATAAAATTGAAAACTAAAGTGATAATTATTATTATCAAGGTTTCTCAAATTCTTTAATATCGCGACTTTTTAAAATGATTGATAAATTTAAGTGATCAAGCAAAAACAAATTAATAATTTTTAAGATGTCAATTATTGATCACATTTAAATTATACAAAACAAATAGAAAAACAAACATGTTTACTTATTCTCTATTTATATTTATTTTATATAAATTTAAATTTTAAATATGGTAATTGCTTGTTTGAAATATAAATCTTAATCTATAATCTTTTTAAGAGTATAACAGAAAAATTCTACTCACTTTTCCTCGAATGTTTTTTCTTCTGATTTTAAATTCTCCATTATTTTTCCACCAAAGTATTTAAAATTTTAACGATATTTTAGTTTTACAAATTATACATAACGCTAGTATTTTCAATACATCTTTATCACAACTAAGAACATCATCATATCAATTACTACGTCCTTGGACGTATAAAAAGCTATTCAGAAACATCCTTCCGTGCCGTTAATGTTTATATTGTTAAATATATTTTTCCATTAGGTTAATTAATGTATTGTTAATCCTGTTTCGAGAAATTCGCTTAAAACTTTATGAAATTTGTTATCATTATTTTTATTCTTAATTATTGTTCTTTGAAACCATTTTAATTTTATTTTATCTATAAATTTTGAGTAAGACTTTCCGATACTAATTTATGATACAAAAATTCGCATTTATAAAACTGGGTTATAGTTCTAGTTAAAAAAATTTCTGAACTGAGTGTTAATACGATAATGAAATACACAGAAAAATTTTGAGCATATAATTCATTAGAAGAAAGTGGGGTAAAAGTCTGTGGCGGATAAAAATTCGCAGTGGGAATATAATTAGTTTTATAAATGTCAGGTTGGCATTACTGAGTTAATTTATAAGTTTTTTTGCTAAATTGTTAAAAACTTAATAATAATCTACTTGGCGTGAATAGGTTTGAAATCATGACGTATGATTTATTTTTTATTTTTCTGATATAATATTTCGATTGTTTACATACTGTACTTAATTTAACAATTATGTATAAACTTAAGTAAATCATTTCTTAGATTTGATAAACTCGTTTCTCGTGTACATTATTGTGAACTAAACATTTAGAAATGTTCTCCGTGTAGATGGCAGGATCTGTTTTTGGAAAAAATGATGTTGCTGGGCAAATTTTCGCATGGCACTGTGGGGTAAAATGCGCATGCGAACTTGTTTACAGATAAGAGATTTTTGTATCTCGTGCAGTAACGATATGCACGTTGATAAAGAAACATAAATATCTGCAGTAGCAAATACAGAGATCAATAAGCCCCATCATGTGGAGGAATAGATGTAGTTCCATTTACTTCTGGACCCATTTCGATTTCATCATGAACGATTTCAACCAGTTTCCTTGCGGAAATCAGATCACTCCCAAAAAGGAAGGTTACACAAAAAAGACGGAGGAAAGAGGAAAAAATCCGAAACAATGGCAAACTGGCCATATAAGAATAAGGTAGAGTCAAAAGCACATATGAAGAGAAAGATATCAAAGAACATGGAAACAACAACATCGTGAAACGTTCCTCATAAATCGCTATACATGAATAATAGCATTCCTGATCCGAAAAAGGACAGATTAGAATAAAAAGATTTCTCTGGCAAGCATACGTTGTAAGAAGAGAGCCTCCATGTCACGATTAAAGAATATGCAAAAATTGTTTAATTGAAAAAATTAAAAAAATTATTTAATGTAAAATTGTCTATTTTTTATTAAATTCTGTTCATCAATATACATAAAAATATTGTCCTGCAAATTTTTAGCCTATTATGTGCTCACTTTTGAAAAAGTTTATTAAATGACATATTCAAAATATCAATAAAAAAATACAAAATCTGAAAGACAGTTGGAGAATTATAATGCGTGAATTTTAAGACATTCACTTTTTAACAAAGAATTTATATTGTATTAAAAACTAAGTGCGTACTCTTGTCCACTCTTTTCTATACGTCTGGAACACAACACAAATTACATTTTTATAATTACTGTAAAATTATAATTTAATGCAAGCAACAATCCTATTATTCGGAATTATCATGTCTTCAAATGTTGTTCTTTGAAACGTATTAAAATTTGATAAATGCTAAAATATTTCAAAATATTTATAAATGTTTTCATTTAGGTTCCTTTTATGATTTTAAATTAAAGTGTAAATGAATAAATAAAATTATAACGGCACGAAAACTTCAAAAACAGAACGATTTAGAGATTGCGATGCGAGCAGCGAATGTTAAAAAGTGAGTGGTTCATTTATATAAAGTAAGTGTTCAATAATATATTCTAAAATAAATATTTTTTAATATACTATTCTGTCTAATTTCTTTCTTTTCGTTCTTTCAATTATAATATACCGATTAAATTTAGTCTCAAATAACAAATTTGCACAAATTTCTTTTAATTTTTAATTAATAGAATCTGTATAAACAAATGTCTAATTCAATCAATGGAAAATATTTTATACAAGTTTCGAATTTTAATGTACAGTAAATATATTTCATCCCCACAATCGACATTTATGCTCGGGATTCATGTAACTTTTCAAAGGACAGTTGAAAACTTTAGCAAACTCTGGTGAATTCATTAGAGGAACCAGGACTCTAATCAAAATAAACAAAATTTACAATTATTATTAGTTTAGTATTGTATTTCTTTTATAGCCGTATCCATGATTGAAAGTCTCTGTCAAAAACTAAATGAATTTAATATTGATTTTATTTTAAGCATTTCAATGTTCATTGTCTCCTATTTATACTTTCGATCATGGTAAAGATTATTGTATTATTCTCACCTATATTTTCCGGGACTATGCCAATCATGTTCGAAAGTTTTTTTCATAGATTCGATTGATTCACACCACATCTATACATAAAATAAAATATTTATAAAAAGTTTCTTATTGGAATTAATATCTTTTGAATTATTTATGACAAATCAAAATTCTATAGTGTTTTTATTGTTGTTTATTTATATTCCAGATATATAACAGAATAGCAATGAGATTTTATAAAACAAGGCACATTAAACAATATATAAACATCCAACTATCGCCTGAATGTTCGATCTACAATTCAGCTATTTGAAATAATTAATACGAATTAATTTGCTACTAGAAGTAGGCGTCAGGCATCGGCGGGGCAAGACCTAAATTTGATGTGGGCAAGGTGCATTTCGCGAGGCCCCCTGGTGGCGCAAGAAGACTGATTTTATAAAATAAAAAGCGATTGAAACTGTCAAATTTTTATTACTAAAAATGCAAACTGTATTCTTTAACTATCATTAGAAAACATTAAAGAAACTGAAATTTCCTGCTTTTAGCCTTACTGAACTCCTTAATAATTGTATCGTAATTCAGCTTATATGCTATACTGTATATGCTTCAATAGATAAAAGTGCGAAAGCTGAATGTTTTTCCTGACCCATTGTATTTCTTAAATAATTTTTTATTAGTTTTAATTTTGAAAAGCTCCTTTCAGCGTAGGCAGTACTTACCGGTATTGTTAACAAAATTCGAACGGCAATGTAAATATTTGGGTAAATTTCTTTCAAGTTATTTTCTGTTATGTATTAGAGCAGCTGTTTCACATCTTTAATGAAGTTGGTAAATTTGGAATCATTGTTTGTAATTCTTCATATAATTCGTAAGGTTGTAAGTCACTGCTCTCACTCACTCGCAGGACTGAGTGTAAATCTTGACAGTTTTTTAATATTTGCTCTTTTGGAATATTTTTAACTTACTTAGATCATAGAGAAACCAAAATTTTCAAAATGTTGATTTAAAGATATAAATCCCGAATCCATATTGCATATCATAGAATCAATCCTGGTGTTAAAAAAATGCTTCCTACCTGCTTTTGGGAGACTGTATAGGTTGATCGCTGCCTTCATCATCGAACATTCTTTCCTTTTTGGCTACCCTTTCGTTTTTAAAGTCTTTTGGCAGTTCATAACTGCTATTCTCAATAAATTGACGAGCGTCAGACAAGCATTTTTCGAATCCAGTTTGTCGATATTCTTTGATCCAGTCACAAAATGTACGCAAATGTTCAAGAGCATTGCTTAAATGGACTTGTAAAGATTGCCATAATTTGCTTATGATATTAACACGCGATAATATCTCATACCATACATGTAATGATATGATAAATTCTAAACTGAGCATTTCGTTTAAAACCGAATCATAATCACTGTGTGTCTGATTGTTCCGTTTGATTTTTTAAGCTTTCGATGCATTCAACATCAAATTTAAATAATACGGCCTTCAATCCCTCGATTCTACTTTCTCACCTTGTGTCTGATAAAGGCTTCAAAGTAAGCTTTAATTTGCATTTAATTTGCGTTTGCTGAAACTTGAAAATAGCAAATAAATTTTCTGAATAAAATCAAAAAAATGTTTTTGCTGCCACAGAATTAGCTGCGTCTACCAACAGCAGATTCTAGCTATGACAACCGCAAAGTGTAAAAAATGCCTGGGATTAATATATAATATTCGAGTTTTGACTCCACTATTTACGGAATACTTTACTGCGATACTTTGATTGGCCTTCTAGCCGTTGAGAATCGTAAAAGTAACGTAAACAAACACAATGGGAAATCCCCAGCTCTGGCTGGCAAGGATTCCCCGCGATAGCAACCCAACGCCAGCAAATGTTGCTAGACAAATAAAAACAAATTTGGTATGGCAATATATTTATCGTTATATGAAGAATAAAATTTTTTCGTTGAGTTTACGGCTTTTATGTAAAGCATAAACCTTCGAAGCGCGAGGCTCCTCGGACAGCGAGGCCGTAGGCGGTGGCCCACGTCGCCCACGCCTTACGCCGCCTCTAGCGTCAGGCGCTATCTCTTAACTAAATTTATAATTATAACTTAAATAATTTAGCCGAACTGTAGCCCTATCATTTAGGCGATCGTTGGATGTTTATACATACTCATCGGACTTTACGATATTAGTTACAGTGAACAATATTAACTTATTTGTAATCACATTTCATATGTTTGAATTAACCTGAGCATATCCGATGAAAAACATTTGTTTGTTTGTAAAGTCGAGACCAGGAAGATGAGGTTCTTCTCCGTGGCGTTTAAGATATTTCTCGTAAGCCTGCCGTAATGAAATTATTACAAAAATATTTTTAAAATATCTAGAAATCAAAAAGCATAACTCTAAATGACGATTATTACCCGAAAAGCAACAGTGATTCCACTGTTATCTGCGATGTTATCCCCAATTGTTCGATTTCCATCAATCTGAAAACCATTATGTTTATTTATTTATTTTTTAAACGAAAACATGTTCAAAATATATAAGCGTTTTTAAAAACATAGAGATACCGTAAGATTTCCTTCTAATGGAAATTCCGAGTATTGAAATTGTAGACAATTTTTCTTTTTCTTGTATTGTTCCAAAAATTCTTCAGAAAAATTAATTTTATCTCCTTCTTCATCGTTTACCTCTGTCGAATTTTTCACTTCCTCTTCTGATTCCTCTCCTGTCAGAAATAGAGTTTCATATAACAGATTTTATATTATACTTTTCTATATGTAAACAAAAATTTTTATAGTCGAAAACCAAGAACTTGAGTATCATTTTTATCTGTTAAAATATATTATCAAGCTTAAAATAATAATATAAACAAAAACAATTAGTCGATTAATGTTCGAAAGAGAATAAAAAATTGAACTAGTTAACACAACTGTAAAAAAATTATAAATTCTTTAAAAAGTAATATTTGGACTTATTCAAAAGCGTTCATCAGGTTACACTGAATTCTGAATTCTTTTTATATTTGTGAGGGTCGTAAAAGCGCATCGAAATTGCGACTAATTACGAAACTTTTAAGTCGGAGAGTTTCGAAGATAGAATCGGGTTAAGAGGATATGTTAATGACAGAATCCAGATGGGACGAAAACTTTTTTACGTATTGTAAGACAAACGCGACGCGATGATAAACAGCAGGGGGGAATGTCGACAGAGAGAGAGTAAGCTTTGTCTAGATGTTAGCGAACAAGTGTCGGGTCGAAACAATCGAGAAAAGGGGTTGTTAATGACAAAAGGGGCATCTGTTAAGCACGAATACGTTAGGGAGTAAATGGTCACAAGAACATCTGGTGGACCGTTTAGGTTCAAAGATGTCAGAGGAAAGGGCCATAACGTAGTAAAATACGAGCTCCGTTTAAAAGCTCCGTTATCACCTCTCCGACCTTTTCCCGTCCCGGATCGGTCTCGGGTTTCGCCTAGAAACAAAAGAATGACCAATCGGGGTAAGGAAGTGGGTAAACGAGACCAATCAAGAGGGTGATATTCGGGGAAAATCTTATGAAATCCCCGAATCTCAAAGACAAACAGCCGATTCTCCTCCGGACGAGTGCCGAGAGTACTCCAGGTCCTCCGTCCATCTATCAGCCACGACCGTCCAAGCTTTTCCTCCTGCCAAACAGTGCGAGGGGGAACCAGAACTCCAAACATCACCCGTTCACTGTCGGACTCTTCTTCTTCGAAGCCCCGGGGCACCCACCAGCACCTGACTTCCAACATACCTAGTTATTGTTATTGATACTATGTAAGTTAACTTTATGTCAAAATAAACTGTTTCGTATAAAACACTTGTCATCTTTGTCTCCTACCGCCACCACCCACATACGATTCGCCCCTAGGTTTTCCTGACGCGCAATTAACGTATTGCCCCTAAAAGTCGGCGACCTTACATATTACTCAATCCAATCTATAAAAATAAACATAAGTTTTCTTTAAACTTTTATCACGCAGAGGACACAAAGAAAAAAATAATAAGGATTTAAAAAAAACTAATTATACATACGCCCAAGATTATTTTAACTAAGTAATTTATTTTCATAATTGAAAATTAAGGTAACACAACGTTCAAGCGTTGTTTGTGTTACTTAAATTTTTAATTATCAAAAACAAATTACTCATTAAAAAACTAGTTTCAATGGATTAAAAACAAACATTATACGATATAAAATAGTAATTAGATATGGAATAAGAAACCAAAAAATTATCATAAAATATATTATGAGATATCATAGAAATTAATGTTCCTGAAATTAACTCACATTTATTTAAATTGTGTTTTTATTGCTTTATTTCACGATAGTTATTTTAAAGAATTTTTTATTCACTTCTCTGAAACATTTGCTGTATATTTTTTTTGTTTTTTTGTAATCTGAAAAAAATTCATAATACATTTCTGATTGAAAGAGTTCTGCATTACAGTATTTAAATTTAATTTATTTCTAGTTTTTATTTTTAGTGTTCCTTTATCTTCGAAAAATTATATAAGTTTCTGTTAGTATTTATTCAGTTTTAATTAGGACATTTACAAATTCTTAATGTGTTTAATACATTTCGCATTCTTTCACTAATTTAATCAATTATAATTATTTTTATTATAAAATTCAAATCCTAGATCTTACCCTTTTTTAAATCCAAATGAGCGAATGGGTGTGAATATTCGTGACCAATTACAACGGCGATACCACCAAAATTAAGATAACTATTATAATAAATACGATAAAAATTGTTAGTTATTTTAAAATATACACTTATTCACTTAGATTTTTGATACTTACTGAGGTAATCCATAAGTATAAAAGGGATGATGTAACATTGCTAATGGTATAACTACAATAGACAAAAATTTAATAATATTCATATAAAATTAATATAAATTTATGTTTCAGAACATTTTATAAAATTAATTAGTTAAAATGTGATTTAAAATTAATTAGATAAGATAATTAATTAAATATGCTACTATATTAAAATTCAGTCATCATGTTTTTAACTGATAAATGAATAAAGAAAATTCTTGCCTATTTCTGAACTTTTTGCAAATGCATCAGCCAGCATTGGAACTAATCCTATTCTATTAGAAAAATAACCAATCAGTTTATATAAAACAATTATATTATATTAAGTAAAATTTGCTTATCTTTCTGAATAAATAAATAAACACTTTGATTGAACAAGTCATTGGAAATTATTTGCTTAATCATAGCTAAGATATTTTGGATATAATTATCTGTGATATTGATCTGGAAAAAATTATAATTTTATTTTATATCAAATAATTACTATAATTACTTTTTCGTTACTACAATATCTGTTAAATGTTAATTATCATACGGATTGAAAATTGTTATTGTTTTTAATGTTATTAAAAATTAAATACTACATTTGCTTTAAACAGTAATATTATGTTAAAAAATCGATTTAATATCTTCCATATAAAAAAAACAATAAAAGATGTAAAAAAATTGAATTTAACAATCTATATAAATAAAAATGTAAATGTTCGTTTGTTCAAAATTTTAAATTTACGACAGTTCTTAACCGATTGCTTTGAAATTTTGACACAACTTTGCATTCTAATACGCACGTTTTTATGTTATGTAGATGTTGAAATTCCACCTCCACGGGGGAGAGGGACAAAATTAAGGCTTACAGTGAAGAACTCTGCTTGTATTATACTATTTTATATGCGGGTTTTTGAGTTTTTAATTGCGTTTTAATAGGGTACGTCAAGAGAATGTACACTAAGAAAGAATTTTTCGAAATTCCCTCCCGCGGGGAGTGTTATACATTTATAGTAGATACATTTTGAGCCACAGCAACGCGTGGGCGGGTATAGCTAGTGTTAAATAAATAAAGGCGATGCACCAGGGTTGTGCCCACAAGTGGCCAAGCGGTCTTTGTACCCTGAACACTGGGTGTTATGTCGTGGGTTCGCGCCTCGCTCGGACCGGCTGGCCATGTGGAGTTTTCCGGGTTTTCTCCACGTCTATAACGCCTAAATCGGAGCCAGTTTCTCTTAAAAAGACCTTTCGGAAGGCATCCCCTAGGCAGATCGCCCAAGTGATGCGTTGCCATAACTTAAACAAACAAACGATGCTCGAGGGAGGAGTTTTGGATGTTAACCTTAAACCAGATTTCTCGGTATTGTTTCATTCGAATCTAGAAAAATAGCGAATTGATTGACAAGGTAAGTGGACAAACGAAATTCTCTCTTGAGTACGGAATTTAGACTGAGCTATTATTGACTTACAAGCTACGCTCGAACGTTTTAGAAAAGTTTTAATTTCAGTGTTTCTCTGTCAGAATATTGAACATCGTATTACAGAACTCAATTCAAATGAAATGTTTCAATGTTTTATTTTTTAATTAATCAAGTCCAAAAATTAATTAATTAATTTTTGGACTTGAGGTAGAATGTAATTTTCTTTCTTAGCTCGACTCCTGTTTTTGGTTTTGTTTTGTTTTGTTTTGTTTTGTTGGTTTTGTTGATTTTCGCTTTAAGATGCTTGTAAAAGGCCAACCTGGCCACAGTCTCGTTTTGAGAAATAAAAAAAATAAAAAATATTAGAAAAAAAACAATATATTTCTTTGGGATTTTCCTGAATTAGATAATGAAGATATGTTCTTCTTTATCTAGAGAAACTTTGGAAATGAATATAAAATGAATGATGCTAAAATAGTTTTTTACATGTCGGAGATTGGTGAAGGTTGAGAAAAAAGCATTTATGTAAGAAATTTCTACTAAATTGATAATTGAACGGAAAGTTGCTTGGCACGAATCAGGCTTTGAAATTGTGAAGTGTTGAACGTGTGAGGATCGTAGGCCCGATTTTGCGCTAATTTAAGGTAATTCTTGATCCTATTTCTCTGTCGCGATCGCTAAGAAAACATCGCACAAAAAAACATTAAATATCACTTTTACTGTCAACAACTTTTCGAGAATTATAACAATCGAGTGTAAAATTAAACAACCTATTGTTAAAGGAGGAGGAAGTCAACCGTCGAACAAGTAAATAGAAGACATCGTACAAGTTTCGAGCCTAATTTGGTCATGATAGCTTCACTTAAGCGACATCGTTACATCATTGATAGACACCTCTGACCTCACACCTGCAGATTCGTCACTAAACAAAAGATCACCTGATCATTTTCCTAGGCAAAAACGAATACAAGGACGAAGCACCCGCACTCCGAGACGTTCGTCCCTGAGAGCTTAGAAGAGCTTTATTCACCAGGCACTCGTCAGCCATACCCAGTGGACATCGGTGGGCGCCATACAGCAGGTGAACTTCTCCAGCCACCCTGTTCCCGACAGACTTCCCAAACTTCCCTAGAACGGCGATCACAAGACGGACTCCACGGCAGAAGGAGAAGACTCCTGTCCCGTCACATCTGGAACAGCCTAAAGCGCACTTTGCCATAGTAGACAACGGCTAGACCTGCCGGCACTCATGCAGTTTAGGGGGTACGACTGTGGAGCGGTTTCTTTCGTGAAATTAACCGATTCTAAACAGTCGTTCACCTTAAACTGCACAAGTGCCGGCGGGGCACTGATTCGCCGTTATTCAGCTGTATCTCTCGCAGAGGTATTTAGGTAGAAAGTTTGTAACTCTCTCTCTCTCTCTCCGTGAAAGTAGCTAAACCGGGAACGCCTACGAGCGATACGTTTACGCGTAGTATTTAGTTGTGTTTTTATCCGCTTCTATTAACCTTAGATTTAGATTTTTATATTAAACTTTTGTCGTATTTGTTAACCTGGTTGCCTGTTTTACTCGAACCTCGGACACGATATTGACCAAACCGTCGTCGAATAAGCGGTCTTATGTTGTTGTTGTTGGTTAAGTTATGGCAATGCAACACTTGGGCGATCTGCCTAGGGAGATGCCTTCCGAGAGGTCATTTTAAGAAAAACTGGCCTATTTAGGCGTTACAGGCGTGGAGAAAACTCGAAAAACTCCACGTGACCAGCCGGTCCGAGCGAGGCGCGAACCCACGACCTAAGTCCCAGTATTCAGGGTACAAAGACTGCTTGGCCACCGGTGGGCGATAAGAGGTCTAAAGGCCCCCGGCATCTCACAACTGAAACTCCTTTGCCACCCCGGCATCTCACAAATGAAACTCGCATTTTTGCTCTCTGGGCTTACTTTTTATATTAGCGAGGTTGTGGCCAGAGTTTTCATCTCTAATACGTGAACGTCGAACGTCGAGCGCAGCTATTGTAAGCGACGCTCTACGTTCGACATTGACGTATTAGAGATGAAAACTCCGGCCGCAACCTGGCTATTATACTTTTATTTGAAACGCGATGGAATGATGTGACTTAAAGCAATTTAAATTCGAATGAAGAGAGCGGTTTTCAAGAAGGGAAAAAGATTGTTTCATTAGCGTTTGAATAAAGTTAATTTCTAAATCGTTCACATTTAAAATAAAGATAAAGAATCCTGTCTATTTTGTATAGATAAGAAACATCTTGTTTGTGAAACCGAGGTTAGTCTGTTTAATAGGTAAAACTAGATTAAAATTGATGTACTTCTTCACACTTTAGTTGCATATAGGCCTATTGTTTGGGTTTTAATTGGACTAAAAGGAATTTGTGATAATGCTCGAAGCGCCCTCTATGCTTCGGCATCACTTAACAGGATGGTCGGCATCACTTTGTCCATGCCAGGTCAGGATTTTGACACCACTGTATGTCTTACTGACAGACACAGAAACCGATGACCGCTAAGTTTTTTTTGCGCGAGCGGTCGCGTTATAGGCACTCGGATTCGGGATGGAGAAAGTTTGTGAAACAGCGAGTGAAAGAAGTTGCTTAACGACCAGATCAATATTAACAAATACCCGTTATTAGATAAGTAAGTTACATGTATGTATAAGAGTTTATAACGCTTTATAAGGATTTATAACTAGTTTTATAAGATATCTCTACAAAGTAGCTATTACCATTAATGTCACAGGTCCCTTACTGTGTGTGTGAGAGAGAGAGTTTACAATTATCCGCGGGTGGATAAATACCTTTCGAAATTTGAGGAGACCCGTTCTTTAGTCGTAGGTGAATTCGGAGGATTTTGACGCCTTTCGTCTTAATCGTATAGGATGAGGATTATTTGACGAGTCCAATTGGATCGTTTGTTATATCTTGTTATAATTGATAGGATAGCTTGGTTAGGATCGGCACGACAGGCGATGTATCCGAGATGAGCGACGAACTTTGGAGACAGCGAGCTCACAATGACAGACAAACTCTATGACAGATGTTTCTGTGTCGTCACCGGATATTTCCTTTTATTCGGGATCCTCACCTTCTCCTTCTCATGCCTATCTTTGGTAATGTTGATTTCCTCATGCAATAATGATTTTTGTGGTTAGGTTCCTGGTGACATATTCGATGTGTCAACTGGGAAAAAAGTGATTCTAGCAAAAGATACGTCCATATCCTCCGATAATTAAATTATTTTTTGCTAGAAAAATTTGAACACAAATTAATTTCGAAATTTTTTTCCCACCCGAAAAGTTATCGTAAAATCCAAACCCTCACAATTTCATGAATTTCAAAGTATTCGTTTATTTGTTAATCTTGGATTAAAATATTTTAACTCAATTCCTCAAAGATTTCAGAAATAAATTGATTCTTCAGGCAAGATTTTTGTTTAATTTAGAAAAAATTAGGTTGAGCTATCATCTATTGAGAGTTTCTAGATTAATAAAAGATTAGGTTTCAAGGAAAGTTAGCATTTTTTTCAATGTCGATAATTCAGAAATTTTTTACGATGAATTTACTTTTTCGAATTTAGAAATAAGGCAAATAGAAAATAATCATAGACTGAATTCGTGCTATACGAAGATTTTGCAACATTTGGCGTCTTTGACTTTCATTAATTTTGAGAATCATTTTAAATTAATTCAGGTTATTATACATATTCGATGTAACTATTAGGCTTATAACATCTCAGTTTAAAAACTTTTTTCACAAAAACTACGTTGCGATGCGTTAAAGATTTTAAAATTAATATATTTTGATAAAATATATTTCTAAGATACATAATAAATTGAATAACGATGACAAAGTATTTCCTTTTGATAGAAATGCCAGGTGCAGTTTCTTTATTTATTCGCTTTAGATGCAAATACGAAATTCTTGGAAGTATTTCCAAAGTACATATTGACACATAACAAAAAATCAGGTTCCATTTTCATAATAATATATTTATCTCTTACATGCTGATATATCATCTTAACCGGACTGTCAGGCCTAGACAAGATGCCAAGTGCAGTCATTTAAACACACAAACAGATTTCATTGTCAGTGGTTGCTGACAATGAAAAACAGTTTTGGTGCACGGTAATTCATTAGTTATTTAGATAATGCTTTAGTAAAGTAGACTAATAGAGTGATATTTACTTTACATAATTTAGGAATTTATTTTTAAAATTCAGTTTTCGGTTTGTTTGAACGACTACATTAGGCATCTTACCACGACATCTTAGTGCATTCATTTATATATAATATAATATTATATCATTAATAAATGTGGCGGTTCAAGAATAGAGGTTGCTGACAATGGCAACTTTGGAACCATAGCTACGTCATACGTTAATAGGTTTCCTTACTTCATAGCACATTTAAGTATATAGAACTGTTTTATTTTGAAATAATTTTAGTGGAAAAAAAATGAGTGGTGTGGTATCCTGAATTTTTTCTTTCAGAAATTAGAATGGTATTCAAACGTTGATCATCTTCGGTTTCCAAGCACACAACTAATTCGGAGAATCTGTGCAAATAGAGGTCTATGTTGACGAACTATGGAATTATATAATAATAATAATAATAATAAAGGAGGAGGAAGGGCTGTCTGCTTTTGTAAACTTAGCCCACTACGAAGAGAAATGAGTGAAGAAAGGGTTGAAGGAAGGGTTCTGAAGGGAGAAGTATAAAGGAAAAGGGGAAAAGTAACGCTGAAAAAAGTTATTAGGACCTCAGAGCGCTGCATCGGAAATTATTAATAACCAAAATTACAAAAGTTGACAAGACCGTTATACAGTATTAACAATTACGAGGAATGGTCCGGTTACAGTAAAATGTAAAACCCATTACTAATGGGTAGGTATAAACTAGCCTTGAACACTGCAATGTCACAATAACATTAAGAACAGATTACAATTTTAACACTTAGAGAGAATGTAAATATCAGCTTACTATGATATAATAATACAGATTACACATAAATGGGAATACATATAAATGGGAATTTTTTTTTTTAATCTAGAATTTAAAACTAAACTAATACTAGACAACTAAACTATGTACAGAAGAATTCTACACGGCCGATCAATNCAATCTTCTACTACGCGAACGATTGTAAAATCTCTTTCTCGCGGGCAGGGACCGGCGATATTAATGATAAGGATTAGTTTTTTGTATAATTGTTATAGCTAGCTGAGCGTCTTAACCAACTTCTGTATATTATTGCTATGTAAACAAACGGGTAATGCGAATTATTAAATTCTTAGTAGCGTACACTTCTTCCAGTCGTCTCTCTGGCCATCTCTATCCCGAGTCCAAGCGCCAAAACGAAATTAGCGGCCAGTAAGATTCGACACGTGATTACACAGCTGTTATTAAAACAGCCTTAATTAAAATTGCTGCACGTACAGTACATTAATTTGACAGAACGTTAGAACATCTTAAGCAGTATCTGTAGGAAGTTTGGGGCAGTGGATTTATGAGTTATGAAGGGAAGATGAAATCAGGGAGTGGGCGGAATGTCCAGGTTTCCCAGTTAAGCATGTCTTCGTAGATATCGTATTTATAGAAATGATTAGAATTGGTTTGATTTATTTGGTTATGGCAACGCGACACGTGAGCGAAATTCTAAGGAGAATGCATCCCGAAAAAACTTTTATGTAAAACTGGCCCCAAGTGTTACTAACGCAAAGAAAACCCACGTGGTTACTCCGTTGGCCATGCGCGAACCAACGACGGATTACCGATGTTCGGTGGTTTTATCCACTCGGTTACTGGAGGGTACTTATTGGGCTGCATTTTGAAACAATTGTATCTTATAAATTCTCATTGTCGTTCTTCTGTTTTTCCTTAATCTCGAAAATAGAGTTAGATAGATGAAAGTCGAGACCAGATACGGAAATCGTAAAAGAAAGGGTATCGGAATAACTCTATACGAACTTTCGATTTGTACCGCAAGTTACGTTATTCATTATTTTAATTCAAAAATTTTCCGTTGAATGGTGTTAGATATCTAACCAGTACGACTATATTGCTAGCAAGAAAAGTATGACGTATAGAGGCAAAACACTACTACACTCCACGCAGAAAGTGCTATGTGCTACTTGTCCCAGTAATGTTGTAATGGCGTAACGTATTTCGCGCTATATCACCAATAAATGGCGCTAAATGTAAAGCCAGCAATCAAATGTAGAAAGAAATCCAATCGATAATTTGGGGTGAAATTACGACATGATCTAAGTTCGAAGTATTTCAACGTAACTGCCGAGTTTCGTAGCAATTGGTAGAACGGCCTTGTAATGTATAACAAACAAACAAACATCCTGTTTATATATATATATAGATTTTACACAAAAATCGTTTAGTTCCTAGCCTTCTTCCCGTATAGGAAAGTTTCCGTTTTATAGATGGTCTCTTTAAACAGATTTTACTACATTTGAAAGTTTGGCAATGTATTTTAAAATTTTATATTTACAACTTTATATTTTAACATACGTACAATACAGTACATATATTTCTTTCAACATTCATAACAATTCATAGTAACCTTCAAAGTGGACAAAACCATAATATAATTCAAGACAAAAAGAACGTATCAAAAATATACAGTCAACCCCCCTATAACACGGGTTACTATAGTTCGGATTCCTATATCACGGCGAAAAAATTGCGACAGTATTCGTACAAACATGCTAAAAAACTCGTATAATTCGGTAAAACGTCATCGCCGACTCGTGTCGCGACAGGATTGGTCGAATCTAGACCAATAGCGGATACTGTACAAACCGTTGAGCAGCGGACCTACTAAAAACCAATTTTTATTTAACGTCCATAAAAATTATATTTATATTAATGATGTCTCCAAAGTTTAGCGAAATTTTCGCAAAAAAAAAATAAGGAAGCACGCGGGCGCCATTCGATGACAAGCTCCACGACGAAAACAAGCTTAAGCAATGGCGTAGTCGAACTGTGCACGCTCGGTAAGTAATCCTAAAATTTTTTGTTTATAGCATAGTTTATATGGATTGATCCCAAAAAAGTATTCGTATTTTGGAAATGTTGAGTCGAATTAGACTAGAATCGATTAATTTTATGGAAGAAACCTTTCAAACAGCAGTAGTCCGTAAACTGCATACGTGCCGGGCTGTGATTGGCTGGACTCGTAGAAAATGGGTTCATAAAATCCGGAACGTATCTACCGTGTTTAGGGGGGGTCGACTGTATAAATAAATTATTGTTTGCCTGTGTATAGGCAGTAAATCACTTGCAATAGTGGTGGACTGGACCACTGAGAAATTGGAAATTTCCCTGTGGGTCGTTTTCTCGATGGTAATTTCGGTTTAACCTTACATATATGGGCCTATATTTGGTATGTATGTATAGTACCTCCGTGCCGAAATTTGTTGCCTTTCCTATGGTGATCCCTTGGCAACAGTTTTCAAGTATTTTTTATTTTTATTTCAGATAATTTTCAGGTAATATGTTTAGTCCGTTTGTATTTATATTTATTATCAATATTTTTGCTCAAGATTTTAATTTTGGTAATGATATTTGTTATATTTGCTTTACAGTATGTTTTACAACATTTTTACTGGTAGATAGAATTTACTTATTTATATTGTAATCATTTGCCCGTCCAATCGTGTATGTATTACCTTGAACTATTGATAATAAATCAATTAGTTAAGTAAGTAAATAAATATAATATTTTCGAATAACAAAACAGAATCATTAAAATATATTATTTAAACAGTAGTTTTTCACTTACATTTTCAAACATCTTATTTAAGAATTCCACATTTTGAAAACCATTTTTATATCCGATATTCTGCTGAATTTTTCCCAACTATATTAAAATGAAGAACGAAAAATTAAAGGCAAAATTCTCGATTTAATAAAATTTAAAAATTGACTAAATAAAAATAATTATACTTATATCGTTTTAAATTTAAAACCTAATTTAGTTTTTAATCATGCATATTTGAGGCGAACTAGTAATTTCATTTAATACCAGCATATATGCCTAGGCAAAAGGCAAGCGGAAGAAACATTAAATTTTAAATGATAAAAAAAAATTTGGTTATTTTAGCCTAATATTGTTATATTTATGAAGGGTAAGAGTGAAATGTGAAGGTTTTGAGGAAGCCTGTACTTTCCGCAATATCTTGGAGAATAAACATAAAACTTTTGGCGAAATGAAAAAGGTTAGAAATGTAGAGAACAGAAATATTAATTTAAAAAATTATTTTAAATTAGTCTCACTGATCGGTTATTTGCGATATGGATATTTAGGAAACAAATTATATAATGTGAAGATTTTAAAAAGTTACTATAAAAATTTAAGAACGTAAGTTTCAAAAAGATACAATACAATACATTCATTCATTCATTCATTCATTCATTAGTTTAATTGTACATTTAAAACAAGGTACAAAGTCCTGCCCCGCAGTAAGCATTACAGCAACATATCCGTTACATAGTTCCACCGAGTTACAGTATGCACTGATGAACAAAGCAAAGTGAAAAGAAAAACAAAAAAAAATAAAGAGAAAAAAAAACACAATGACAATAAAAGACCTGAACAAAATATACAGCAGCTTGCTGCAGCATATAACAGATTACTTATCTGCAGGAATATTTTCGCAAAAGAAAGTCGCAGTAAATACAATGATTCTGACAAAGTGTTTAACAGCATTTATCCCGTGCAGAAAATTTGTAAGTCAAAGATTTGAGAATCCCGTGAGTCAATATTTAATATGTGTACAAGTCAAAAAAACAAAGTCCACACAGCTAGTAATTGCAAGTATCAATTCCAACACTTTAAACCCAAAAACAGAGAAAGATGATGAAGCTTACATATTTCTTACAGTCAGCGAACACAAATGTATATAGAGAAGCGACGATCTGCTTATATTAGTTGTTGTGCTAAGAAGCAGAGGGAGCACTATGAATTAAACAATTTGTGCCCTGCAAAGGATTCCATAATTATTAAGGTAAGTAGTCAGCTGTCTTAATATATAAGGCTTTTGCTTTAATGTAGAGTGGACACTCCTTATCAAGTGTGTTATGTTCATGTTTATCTATCACTCCTCAAACAATTAGCACATTTAGGCTTTTCACTTTTCTTTGTACATGTCTTAAACAAATGATCATCACCACAATGACTACAAACTTTCTTATCTGATGGGCAACTTGCCGCCAAATGTCCAAAAGCAAGACATTTGTAGCACTGTCGTACAGGAAAAAAATCATAAACGTTACACGTTTTCCACTAAACAAAAAGATATCCTTGTTTTTTAGTCATTGCCCTAACCTCCGGTGACATTTCTAACACCCATGATAAAAACTCGTCATTTCTCTGTTTGATTGAAAATTGAATGTTTAAAACGTTTTCAAACTCCTCCATCGTGTACTTCTGTGAAAAAATATTCTGTTCAAGCAGGTATTCTAGTAGGTCCTCTTTGGTAATTGAGTTGGGGACTGAAGTCACTTTCATAAGAGGAAGACGCCATCTTGCGTTTCGTGCCTTTAATCTCTCTATTTTGTCTAATTGTTCCTGAAAGTATTCAGCCTCCTCTCTGATAGGAAAATCAACAGCAATTCCACCCTTGTTAATCTTACGAATACGCTCGGTAGGCACCTTATGCAATCTTTGATCAAAAGAATTAGTGAGCAGTGTCTTAGTCTCTTCCGATGTGCTCTCTTTATTATCATTGTAAACTAGAACAGTGTACGTTGGTAACGAAGACTCCTTTTCAGACTGTATTCTTCAAAGAATTAAGATCGCGTTGTAAAATATCTCTATATATTAGAGCAGTAGTCCCTTGAGAACCTTCCAGCCCTAAAAGTGGATGTTTTTCTAAGTCACAAATAGTCTGTTTCACTTCCTGAATAGCCTCTAAATTTTTGTCACTTTGAGCAACAAGCAGCTGTTTGACATCCTCTTTCGTTGCCAACAAATCAAATTTCTGAAGCAGGAAATCTAATATGGTATTTTTCCTAATTACCTCTTCGGCGCTCTTCGCTAATGTAATAAATTTATCTATAATAAATCTAATATGTTCCTCAGTACCCAATCACCCTTTTGGGTTATTACGGAAATATCTCTTTAAATCCACAATGGCTTCCTTAGATTCCTCCAGAAATTCTTCAATAGCCATCACTGAGTATAATAACTTTTAAAATTAATAATTTCCAAAAAATTAATAATATGACGAAAGAACATACGACTTTCGTTAAAAATTCTGGAGTCTTCTTTGGTAAACGTCATTGACCGTTACTATGGCGACAGTCGTTATAGAAGAATTTTCAAAGGTACAATACAATACAATAGAACCGCACTAAAATCGGATGTGCAGCCATTATTATCATCCGGAATGCAAATCTTTTTCATCGGATGCAACTGTGACAACGCGCGAAAGCCCCGTTATACTACGTTTGCACACAATCCACGATTCACTTCGATCTCGATTTACCTACAATCTGGATTGTGACTGTCGCCAGTCGAACGTCGTGCTGTTCGCACAGGCAGTCAGTATAGAAGACACTACGCTGTTTTTGTTTAATATAAACACAAAATGATTAATAAAATTAACATAATATAAATAAAAAATTATTTAGGAATATTTAATAAATATATAACTACTATCACAACACTTTCGGATTACGACAAACTTTTAAATGAAAATGTATTGTAGGTAGAGTTTGTCATTTCCTGGTCTTTTGCTTGTCCCGGGATTCCGGGACAAAAGTGAACTGTTTCCTGGTATTCCAGGAAATCCCGAGATATAATTAATTATTTTTAAGATATAAAATGAATCTTAAAATTGAATGATATAATTATTCTTCATTTTTAAATAACTTAGTAAGTCCTGCAACCTCCAAAATAAAAATAATGTATTAATAATGTGTAAAATATGTATAGAAATTACTTTTGAATTACGTAAATATTTACAGAAAAACTTTATTAAAGTTTGTTGGAAACTGCTTACAACAAAAATGCCTTTAAATTGAGTTGAAAATTTAAAGAAAAAAAAAATGAACTTAGATCAAAGTTCTAAGTTAGAAGGTAATTTTCGTTATTTAATTAAAACATAATACAAAATATTATTGTAAATTTTTATAATAAAATTTTGAAATACAAAGATGGTTATTCAGTCTAGTTCTTATTTTAATAATGAAAAGTTCTGCTACTAAGAATGTCCTTTCCGATTCAATCGATGCAGGTGGAATCGTCTTTAATGCATTTGAGAGAAGAAAGATGTTATGTGTTTTTTCATCTGTACTCTGGAAGATTTCTAGTTCGTTTTCGAGATGCGTTACAGTATTTCTTTTGCCGTCTAGTATTCTTGATTTGTCTATATCGGCTGCTTATTAGAAGCATCAAGATTACAGCCCGATAATTCGGTAGTTCGTTTAACTTTAATAATCAGGTTTATGAAAAAAAACATACTTGCATACTTCGTATTCGTTTGCACTCTTGTCCAATTTGCACAACCCGGCATAATGTGCAGTTATTGAAACTACTGGGCATGGTTAGAAATTAAGACAGAAAAAGCACAATTATTCCAGATATTACAGGTTCTGACAAGTAAAGACTTTTCAGAGTCCTGTCACAAATAAGCTACATATTGATTATTGACAATCTGTGACATGTCATAAGCAAAAATTTATAGCAAAAATAAGCAGGCTTAAAATTAATCAATACAAATGTATTCTGACGGTTTATGAATTTATTATACTTTCTATTTGCAAAATATCCTCAACTTTAACACAAGATAAGAAAAAAGTGAATTTTTAAGAAATTTTCAGGATTTCCCGAGATGACAAGAATTTCCCGGTTGAAAAAACAGCCGGGATCCCGTTGGAGGCCTAATTGTAGTTATATCAAATCTTCGAAGTGACAGACAACTGACCGCGCTTCTCAGGGTAATACTGAGTAGTGTTATTAAGCGAAATGACTACATTGTGACGTCACTTAACAATCCATCTGCAACAAATGCGATACTGAACCTCATGGCGTTCTCATTGACAACTCTACTTTACTGAAAGTTTGATCCGAACTATTCGAGTCTAGACGACTATCGAATGTATACTTAATTACTTAATTTCGTTAGCATATGACAGACGTGACATGGTAACGAAATCAGGAAGGAAGGATCATTTCAGATCCTTGAAATAGTTATGGATCAGTAAGCTGTCGTTAGTTGAGGAAACATTAGAGAGGTTGCGGCCGACGTTTTCATCGCGAAAACGTGTAGGTTGGACGTTCAGCCCTGTCTTCTTGTAAATCTAGAAGTTTGACAATGGCGATTGGAACGTCAGTGGAATCATGCTCGACGTATCAAACACCATTGTCAAACTTCTAGGCTTACAGGAAGGCGGCGCTGAACGTCCAACCTACACGTTTTCGCGATGAAAACGTCGGCCGCGACCTCTCTATTAGAAACTGCCATTAAGGCATGATACCAACATCTCGAATAATAGCAACACTTACAGAACTAGAAAGGAAGACTGCAAAGATACAAATTACTGCATTTATGTCTGGAGTTGGCACATTTTCAATACTTTCTCGGAAGAACAAAAAACTGTCTTGGAAAAGTTAGTTGAAGCGTTTAAGGGTTATTTTACGCCCAATGGTAAATTATTTCATATGTAATGTTCACATTACGTATGAAAGGTTTGTGTTTAACAAAATTGTTGAACGGGAAAACGAAAACTTCGTTTTCCCGTTCAACAAAAGCTGTACTCTTATTCAACAAAAGCATTGTTGAATAAGAGTACAACTTGCGAATTCGGTATCTTGCATGAAAGCCTTATCGCAGACAGAATAGTAGTCAGTGTTTTTAGTGAAATTTATAGTGAAAAGCTTTCCGCTGAGCAAAAATTTAACGGTGGAGAAAACTGTTAAAACATGCAGAGTATATGAACAAGCTTGTAGTCAGTTGACCACTATGAAGAGCGAATCACTAAATGTAGAAGCTGCAAAACGTAAGCAGGAACCTAAAGGCAAAAAGCCTCAAAATGTAGAAATGCTAAATAGAAAACTATGTATGATCTTAAATCTATATGTTCGAAGTGTGGAACTATACATGGTCGGGGTTATTGTATTGCTTATCATAACGAAATTAACGATTATATGTGATATTGTTATCGTCTTCATGTCGCTGTACTGCCCAGCGGTAATAATCAACGTCATGTGGGAGCGGTTGAGTCAAAGATCGATGCCTCATTTACAAACAACACAACCCGTTTATTAGACAATTCACTTACAAAAAATTCTATAGTCACGAAGGATTGAAGTCCTTGTATACTTCGGCGCATAGTCTTTTAAGAAGAAGAGGAAAGTCTGACGACGAAAGTGGTTTCCTATCGCTGACCAAATGTTGCATTCACATTCCAGTTGTCGAACAGGAAACGATGTCCAGTGAGTGCAGATCGGAATTTCCGAAGTTTCTCTCAACGAAGGTCTATAAATTTCGAAGGATACATCGGCAAAGGAGGAAGGTGGAATCTTGCGGGAAGCACACCAGCAAGGGACAGCTTCGTGGGACGCCACGACAAAGAACGAGTGTCCTTGTTACCTGGGTTTAAATATTTTTCCATCTCGCAAATTGTCACTTTACTGGTCATTAATTCTCTTTCTCGGTTCCAGATTAGTCTTTCTCTGTTACCGGGAAAAATTGGACCAGATCAGTTCCCGAGAAAGGCGATTGTGTATGAATACAATTCGACACCGTCTTTCGTTCGGTGTTGAACGAACCTTGTACCTTAACTAATATGTCCTTTTTTGTTCGTCTTGTCATATAAAAAATTTAATTTACTAATTTTTCTTTTTTCGCTTTGTTTTAATATTAAAATAATTTTATTTTTTCCTTTTCCTTTATAATTTAGTTCTCTTATTCCCTTAATTTTAATTAATCGCGAAGATCAAGATTCGTTTTGTTTTGATTTTTGGTGAAAAGAATGTTTTTCATCCCAGCCCAGGGTCTCACACTAGTGATCGCAAATAGTTATTCAAGATACTAATAATTTATGCAAAACAACTATAATCTATAATACAGTGAAAACTGCTTAGGCGACCACCTGCATTCGACGGGCACCTGTCAAAACGGGCAAAAATTTCTGGCACGGAATAGTTTATCCATAGAGTCTTCGTATAAGTTACCTGTATTAAACGACCACCTGCGTAACGCGACCGCGGGCATCGATTTTTGGTCCAAAACAACACACAACACCTGTAATAAGCGACCACTTTCGCGAATGTATCTGGTCTGAACTATTGTAAGAACCATCTCAACAACCTAATTTAATGAATTAATCTAAACTCTCGTTCGAACTCATCCCGGGCATTTCTCCTACCCTTGAAATTAGGTCTAGCAATAAATTAGTCTAGCAACAAAGGAAATTCATTTCAGTTTGTTGGAAAATGTCCGAAATGCAAAGCGCCGTCGTTAGAAGATCGTATTAAAGTTATCACAAAAGCAATTAGCGGCGAAGTTTAACTATGGGAAAACAAAATTTATTTTACTCTAGACTTACAGTATTTTCCTTGGGGGTGTAAAATATTATACACGATACAATTAATCGGCTGATCTCATCGTTTGATAAAATTTATTTTTATTTATTTATTTTGAAGCTCATATACAGTACATGTGCGATAAATAGTTTCTGTATCAACCTACCTTATTTTCACGATGTTTTTAGAAAAATAATATCCAAGTAATTTTCGCACGCAAAATATTCAAAAAACAATAAACGCATTAATGCAAAAATCAGTTTTACTTCCTTTTTCGATTCCGCGATTGTAATGAAATCGTATAATGAGAAAAAATAATAAAATCGTTTTATTATTAATTAATAATTTTTCTTATTGTACTTAATTAATTAAGAAAATATTAAATATTAAAAAAATACAGTATTTTTAAAGTTAAAATAAGATTAAACTAACGAAAACCAAAAGCAAAGTGATGGAGAGATAGGACGCGCTTGTATATTGATGACGTAATACACGTAACTGAGGAGCGAACGAAAAGAACCGAGTCGAATTAATTAAGTCGGAAAAAAGAAAGTGTGCATTATAATCGAGAAAATGCGAGTATTGTATTAATCTTTAAAATATTGGTGTTAAATCTGTCTTATAATATCATGACGACTCATGTAAATCGAGTTATCCGATAAAAATAAAATACAATACCCATATAGCCTTATCGTTGAAAAAATTCGCTTATTTCTGCTCACCTCGAGTTTTGCTTATAGAAATGGCTAAAAAGTGCGCAAAATACGTACGGAAATACGGTATTACAGCACCACCTGTATTGGACGACCACCTGTCTAAAAGACCACTTTTTGATGAAACCGTGTGTGCTCGCCATAGACAGGTTTTACTGTATATATATTTAAATACTCAATAATTTATGCAAAACAATTATATGAAAATTATTGAAAAAATTAAATAAAAATTAAAATTTTACTTTCATTCTGACGATATTTTTGCTGTAGCTATCGAACCACTCTTCTTCAGAAAATATTTCATCCAGTGTTTCGAGTATTTGTTTGGAATAACTTTTCACCTAAAAATATGTCATAATACAATTTATAAAATATTTCATTGCTATAAAGTTACATTATGAGAGTAAAACTACTAGTCTACCTCATTAATGTCGTCTGTTTTGTTCATGGATTTTATCATCACGTAGTTCATTCCGATCTCCGTATACATATCCATATCGTTAATGCAAGTTTTCCATTTCAATTTATTCATACCCGGAAGTTGTACTAAAGTTTCTTGATTGTAATTTAAAGATTCTCTCATATCGATTAAAAGCTGTCTAAAATTGTTGTCGATGTAAGGCAAATAACGAACAATTATACCCCATACTTGAAAGTTGTAAATTATTCTGTTTAGAAGAATTGATATAAATAAAAGTATACATAAAATTTGGATTCTAGTATTTAATTAAATATAAAAATAATTTTATTGATGTTAAATGTACTCTTTATAATTTTTTAATATCAAAAATAATGGTAAATTGCTTTTTTCATTCAAGGCTAGATAGCAATGGGGAAATTTTATGTTACTGTAAAGATTCATTTTTAAACAAGTTCGAACAGTTACGATTTTATGGGAATCTCGTTCTCATTATTTATCTGTAATAAAACCTACATAATAGTTCCAAAGATTGAAATTTGCCCGAAATCTTTAGATGTGATGAAAATCAAGCATTAGGTTAACCATATATCTAGATAAGTATAAGATTGAAATAGGAAAAGCACTGGCATGTTGCTATAGAGGACCTGAAAGCAAATCCGAGTCGGCTTATAAATTGTCATGGCTGCCTTGACTGGAAATGATGAAGCCCACCATTTTTTGCTATCCAGTTTTCTCTTGCGTGAACCGAGTTTCGTAACCTCGGAAACTTTGTAACAGATCTCACTCACACGTCAGGTTCCGTCTCTGACACCTGCTACCTAACTTATGGGCCTAGCCGAATCCATGGTGACTATAGGAAAAAGGGTCTGTTTGTTTCTACAAAAAGAAAACAGTTTGAAACTAAATACATGAATTCAATTTTTGCAGGCACTTTTACAGGCCTGCAAAAGTGTTGTCTAGCGGAAAAAGTTTTAAACAGAATATTTGTATAATAAGAAAACATGTGCACTCATATCCAGAACATAAGCATAATCAGGGGCGGGTCTAGGTTTTTCGAGGCCTAAGGCTTATTGAAGTCTAATGGGAGCCCCTTTTTGTTAGATTAAAAATTTTTAAATCGGGGTTATAAATTCTGTTTTAATAACATCAAAATCAGAGTTGAAATATATATTTATTTATGAAATGGTATTGAATGACAAATTTCATATCAATAAGTGCTCATTGTTAATGAAAAATTATTAAAAATTTGTGATAATAATTCAATTTTTGTTGGCCCTTCACACTTGGAAGCCCAGGGCTTATGCTCTATTAGTCCCTATGTAGATCCACCCCTGAGTGCTATTGTTCAATTCATACGATGAGCAAAATATGAACAAACTAAACAGTGAAAAATTAATGTAAACGTTTCTAACGAATAAAAATACATAGCGTGTAATCAAAGTTTTTCATTAAAACCCACAAATATGTGTAAAATATGCAGCTTCATATATACAGGAGTAGCACAGCATTGTTTCTGCTATAGTTTCACCATTGACAATAGTTTGTGTTCCACGTCCATTTCCTTGTTGACATACATTATCATAACAATACCATTCAAGAAGCCGCTATTTGATGTCAACTGCTCGTCGTAACAGAATTTCTGGCAGAACACTCTGCCATACTGTATATAGAATTAGTGTTAGAGTTTAACAAAATGTTTACGGTAGGCTTCAGGTAGATGGTCTTTTTTCAAGATGCCAGTGAGTATTCCTCTGACCCATGTGTACACAGAGAGCTTCTTTAAGATGGTGTAAAGATCATTAACATTGTATTTTGAATGAATGGAGCAATGCTTTATTAACTAACAAGTCCAGGTATAGTGTACAGAATAATCTTCGGATTAAATTCTGGAGAGAGTAAAAAACACAAAACAACCCCATGAAATCATGCAGAGACAGTTTGCAGATGGTGGCGTTAGGTGGCCATAATATCACAACCGGCATAAATTCTTGATAAAATGAATGAAAAACTCCAAAAAAATAATACTATAATTATCTATAATTCAAACATTCCATTTATTTTTACATACACAAATCGAGCTATAAACATTGTGACAATGGAAATTATTTTACATTTTCAAATTAATTAATATCTTTACTGCTTAATTATCGTATTGCTCATTAAACTGAACTGATATGATTTTTCAATATACAATCATAACAGGAATCTTAATTGATCAAAAAAGTAAACAATATTTTATTTCATAAAATCTAATGAAAATTTTTAATAATTGAAAAATAAATCTATTAAATACTTGAAAAATATTTAACAGGTATCTGTAATTAGCTAAAATGAGAAATCCGAGTAGTCTCAATTTTAATAATTACGTTGAATTGGTAACAATAGAATTAACCAGAACAGGAGATGAAAAGTTAGTCCCAATTATAAAGTTACTTATAAAATTCTAAATATTCGGATCAAATTCTAAACCAGATCCCCAGAAAGAAACGAACGATTTATTGTGTACTCAACAGTCTTTGACTCGATTGGTTTAAAGTGATTGTATAATAACTTAAATAATGTTTTCATGATAATAATTAAATGTTCTCACCTTTTATTTTTAGTGTTTCCAATAAGCTGACATAGGTCAGTCAAGAATTCCATGCTGTTTACTTTTAAAAAAATTTGATCATTATATTCTTCTGGGTGTTGAAGATATTCAAATAAAAACATAAACAGATTCTTCCAGTCGATCTGAGATTAAGTTATATAATAATTAGAGTTAATAGACATAAAATTATTGCTATTTATAAATTTGTTCTACCTGTGAGCAGTTGGAATGTAATTCTGATATCGTTGTATTCGTTGAATTATCATCATAGTCTTTATCTAAAATCTACACAAAATTTAAAATTATTTTAAGTATGAAAACAATTTAAAATTTTAATTTAATTAACAAAGATCAATATTTCTATTTACTCTTGCTACAGACGTTTGAAAGTCAATTATTTCATCAATATGCTTCTTATTTTCTGTTGACAAATCTAATTCAGAAAGTACATAGTCTATCAAATGTACATATCTTCCTTTAAATTTAATCCACTTTTCTTCAGTTGTATTCAATAATACAGCTGGTCTAATTATATTACTCTCAACATATATCTGTAATTGGATGAAATGAAACATGTACAGTACAACATTTTACTATATATATTACGTAAATCAATTAACATAATTTATAATTAGTATAAATGTAAAATTGCACATTAATTTAGTTAAATTTATTAACATAATTAGCTTTCAATCTTCAGATGAAAACAAGCCACGTATCAGAAACGATTTTATGATAGTGGCGTAAAGGAAAGTCTCTAATACCTATTTTCCTAATTTTCATATCGATTTATTTTCAAAAACACTTATTTCTTAATGATTTATTTATAGAAGTTAAAACCGAAACAGAATAATAAAAACGATTGCTGTTCATTTTTCGAGACAAATAATTTTAACTTTAGTTCATGACATTAAATTCTAAAACATTTCTTCACAGAAAAATAGACGTACCGTATTACACATTTATCATGAGGTACATCATGCAGCACATACATCATATAGTATATATAAATCTTCCCACTGAATATTTGAGTAATTTTATGACTGAATACACATTTTACATAAAATTGATAAATGCACAATCAGTATTATTACAGACAATCTTATAGAAAATAGTTTGAATAAGAAACTAATAATAAAACTATTCTAAAATTATACTTTTCAAGAATAATGAAAATTTAAAATCATTAGAATCAAATTTTCTTTACTGTGAGATTTGTCTGTTTAATCAAATATTTGTGCACTTTGGCCAATAAGACCATATTTATATTTGTCATTTTGAATTTATCAAGTTCTCAATGCAATTAGTCATTTTTAATACATGATGGGAAATGATGTCGCAATTTGAAATATTCAAGAAAAGTCAAGAATGCAAACTTTAATCTACATAGAAATAGCAAGATATCTCAAAAATCGCTCTAAATACGGTAGATGTTTATCCGTTTGATTATGTATATCATTATGTGCCTAACATTGTCAACACAAGGTTAGGCACAGAGCCGTTAAGCTGAATGCTTACTTTTCTGAAAGCAAAACGTCTTATTTAGAAAGCAAAATACACTTTTTAAACAATACGATTTTTTTAAATTAATTTTTTTTATGAAAATACTTCGAACTTTTGTCTGTGTAAAAACTTTTTCTTGTAAATTATATAAACAAATACGATTATCAGAGAGACAAGAGTGTTTTTACACAAAATAAAAAAAAAACAGCGCGTCTCTGCGCAAAAGTTAAGAAAAATATGGCAATTTTAAATTATTTTGCAAAAAATCCGGGCCTCAGCGCTTGTTCTAAAATTTATTTGGTCGTCATGGGGTTATCACATTGCAAACCAGGGACGAATTCTCAAGTTCAGGTACAGTGTACAGAATAATCTTCGGATTAAATTCTGGAGAGAGTAAAGAACGCAAAACTGCCGTCCGGGTCAGCAATTTTGAAAAGGTGGCAACACTTGACATACCGTTGTGATTTTAGTTCGTTTACTTTCGAAACTAAGCTTTGTTGGTTCTCGGAATACAAGTATAAGGTAAAATTTATTTAATACTGTATTTTTAAAATATTTATCTGTTAAATAGTGTGTTGACGTGTGAGTTTTTTAGATAGTATTCACTGATCAAGTTAAACGATGCCAAACTGTTGCGTTGCATATTCCCTAAGCATCCTACTCATAGGAGTAAGTGGATTCATGCCTGCAAACGAGAAGATCAGTTGAAAATGAAACAGTTTGCAGTGCTCACTTCCTTATGATCTTCATGACCATAGCAGTTGACAAAGATGCTGATAAATACCTTACATCATTTCCTTTCATTGGATTAATTCCTAGTATGGAAGAAGCACTTAAGATGATTGAAGGGAACTCAGAGGTGCAAGAAATGACTAGAAATTTCTCCATCCTGTCTATCAGTATTCACGGCTTTTGGTCATTTCGTGCTCTCTAAGCGGTAAAGTGCCTAAAAACACAACTAATGTATTTATGGCTGAATGCTTTGAAGCTGCGACTGCAAGGATTTTGCAAAAACTGCGCTACTTAGCTGGTTACATTGCTCATTGTTGCAAGCCAATAGATATGTCTCTTGGTTATAATAGTGAAGAAATCAAGCTCTCTTCACCTGAATTGAACAATGACTGGATAGAAAACTTGTCTCGATGTAGCTTGATTATGCCGATAGATAGCTGGCTGAACAGTGCAAAGTAATTGGAAGTAACATTTTCGCTGTTTATTGGAAACAATATTTCCAAAGTGAGCAATGTCGTTAAAGGCCTCTGCAAAAAATTTTATTAAAGAAGTTCTCGCATTTGCATCCCCAAGTAATAAAATTGTATGTCAGAACAAGACTTTCTTATATGAATACGTTATATAAATGCAGGAAGCAAAATTTAAAAGTCCGCCAAACAACACCAAAAAAGGCAAGAAAGTGGCAAACTTCATATNTAATTGGAAGTAACATTTTCGCTGTTTATTGGAAACAATATTTCCAAAGTGAGCAATGTCGTTAAAGGCCTCTGCAAAAAATTTTATTAAAGAAGTTCTCGCATTTGCATCCCCAAGTAATAAAATTGTATGTCAGAACAAGACTTTCTTATATGAATACGTTATATAAATGCAGGAAGCAAAATTTAAAAGTCCGCCAAACAACACCAAAAAAGGCAAGAAAGTGGCAAACTTCATATGCTTGCACATCCAGACATTATTATTATTATGTGTTAGGTTTAATGGGTTATACTCGGTACACACCGGTGGCTGTGTACTATGCCGGACCAGAGTCAAGGCATAGCAACCAAAACAAAACTAAAATTAAATGTGTGTGTCAGTGTCAGTGTCAGTATTAAGGAATTTCCTAACAATATGGCATGTATTCAATATAGTGGCCTTCTGTAGTGTTATGTATGTATTTCTACTCAATTGTAATGTTCCCAGGCTTTTGTGTAGCGTGTGTGGTATCACACCTGTACAGGAGAGAACGACAGGTACAATAAGCACCCTATCTATCCTCCACAGATGCCTGATTTCCTGGGCGAGTTCTGTGTACTTGCTAATTTTTTCAGTGCATGTGTTTTGTACATTGTGAGTGTTTGGAATGGCTATGTCTATAATGTATGTGATTTTATTGTGTTTGTTAATGAGTGTGATATCTGGTCTGTTGTGGTAAATTGTTTTATCTGTGATTATGGCTCTGTCGTAATACATTTTGTGCGTGTTATTTTCCAATACTGTCTGTGGAATATACTTGTAGTATGGTTCGTGGATATCTGCCAATTTGTGTTTCTTTGCAAGCTCTTGGTGTATTATTATTATTATTATTATTATTATTATTATTATTGAAAGTATATAGGAGGCGTTACTCAAAGGTATTTCCTCTAAGGGGATGAAATGAAGTGAGGTCTTAGAAGGAAGGGAAAGTGATTGGTGGCAGAGGCCAAAGAGGATGAAGGTTGGAAGAGAAGTTAGAAAATGAAGGGGGGAGGTCATGAGCTACAGCAAGACGTAGAATTGAACAGTACAGGATACACTGGTTACCGAATGATACTATAACTATACACAAAAGATATATAAGTTGAGGATATGTGGTGTACCGTAGAGATGCAATACACTGTAGAAAGTTGCATACCTTGGAATCATAAATACAAGTATAAAATGGTGTGACCAAGAGCAGTACAAAGGCCGTGGTGTAAACACCATGGAGCAGAAATATGCGAGGACAGATGTACAATATAAGGAAGTAGGAATATATAAATACATTAAACTGTAACTGTGACATGACATTGCCGCAGAGAGGAGTCAACAAACACAGGTGTACAGATGACAAAGCCAACACAATACAGAGGTAATTACGGAGGAAGAGATTAAGTATACGTCCGTTACATATTAACCCGTGATGAAAACGTGGCCACGCAGCAGAAGCGGTCCAGGCAAACAGTACAGATAATTGGGGAGAAGGTACAAGAAGAAAACTTAAGTTAAGATCATCTACATAGCTACATGCGTACAGAATTACAGTTGTTACAACGAGATACATCTCAAAATGCAATATAACCAATATACATAAACAGGAATACTTAGTACAGAAGAAACCAGCTATGGGTATTTATACACAGAAAGCCTCCAGCATTGGACAGAGCCCACTTACCTGGAAGGTGCCCTCGAGGAGGACCCTTCAGTTGGTGCTAGTTCCTTGATGAGTATTAGGAGGGTCGAGAGCTGCAGTTCATCTCAGAAAGGCGATAATGGCACTGTAGATGTTTCGGTCCTTAAGCAACTTGCTATGTGAGCAGGGCCGGCTGTAATAATTTTTGAGTACCTCGCCCATCAGCCTTATCCGTTGCTGCTCGTAGAACTTGCAATCACAGAGAAGGTGCCTGGTGTCATGTATAGATGAGTTATCACACGAGCAGGTGTCGATAGATTTGATGTTAAATCTCTTCAGATATGCATTGAAACAGCCATGCCCGGTGATTAGTTGTGTCAGTTGTTAGTTTGGGGTGAAGTAAGTCCACTTTAACCTATCACCAACGTCTGGGATAAATTCATAAGTTGTTCTCCCCGTAACGTGAATGGGACCGTTGTCCCATTCACGTTGCCACAGTTTGATGGCCTGGTTGTAAGCCCAGGACTTAACTTTAAACCTGGGGATCTTGCTGTAAAAATAGATGAGGCCGGAACTGGCAGCTTGCTTTGCAAGCCAGTCCGCAGCCTCATTGCCAGAGACACCAGAGTGCCCACGCACCCACTTGAAGTGAAGCGTGTGCCGGTACTTATTTGTAGAAAGTAGGTTGTGGATTTTTGAAATGCACTCACCTCTATTGTATGGACTGTAGAGGGAGTGAAGAGCAGTCAACGAGTCTGTGTAAACACAGATGTCCATTCGATGGGGAAACCACTCCTTGTACACGTATTCCACAGCCTTATAGATTGTGAGGATCTCGGCCTGTGGAACCGAGCAGTGGGGCCCTAACCTAAAAGCAGACCTGTGTTGTGTAGTTTCTGTGATTAAACAGAACAAAAGCGGCACCAACACCGCCACTGTGGAGCGAACCATCCATGTAGATAGATACGTCCATATGATGGGTATGGGAGGCACGGTTCTGAAGCCAAGGATACTCTTGATAACTGTTTAAATTGGTGGATTTATTTTCTATCTTATAACACTTCAAGTCCTCCTTGAGCTGAGGATCAAGAGTCAGTGAGAAGTCTTTGCAGTTATTGCAGGAATCCTTTGAGTGATTATTAGTGTGCCACAGCCACATGAGCATCCTGGCTTTAATGTGGGTAGGTAGAAGGCCGGCAATGACAAGCAGGGCAGAAGTAGGAGCCGTGCGATATACGAAGGGCAGCGATCCTCTGTGCCTTGAGGAGTTTACGCTGTGTATGCACTTTCTTAGTGGCGGCTGCCCAGATGGGGGCAGCATAAAGGAAGATCGGTTCAATAGCCCCTAAATAAATGTGCCGGTCAGCCTTATAACTAACTCCCCAGGTGTTCTTGACTATACTAAAAAGGGCATTTGAAACTAGGGCCGCTTTAGCACTGACCATCTCGATGTGCCTTGTCCACTGAAGTTGCTGTTCAAAGACCACGCCAAGATAGTTGAACTCAGTCTTCCTTTGGAGACGGTTACCATCAATGTGGATCCTCGGGATTCTCTGTAGAGGAGTGTTCTTAGAGAAGATGATGTATGAAGATTTACTAAAGTTTATGGGGAGCTTCATGCGGTTGCTCCAGTCCGCCACTTTGCTGAAGATGTTGTTACTGAGGACAGGAGTTTCCACTGTTTTTGTTGGAAACCAGGATGATAGTGTCATTGGCGTATCCTTGGACGAGGGCATCATTCAAGCCATTGAGAGTATTTAGGAGATCGTTGTGTGTGCACAACGATCTAAATAGTCCATAGGCCAGGGCCCGAGATGGAGCCCTGTGGGCAGCCTTTGGTGACACGATGAACATAGTTGTATGTGGCAGAGTACATACCCGCCTGGTGATCCTCCAGGAAGCTACTGCAGATCGAGGAAAGATTCCGTGGGCAATGATAAGCCCAGAGCTGCTGGAGGATAGAAGGCCACCATAAATTGTCGAAAGCACCCTGAAAGTCGATAGAGATAAGCAGAGTGTGCTTACCTTCTTCTTTAGCATTTTGTATGTGCTCAACTATGATAGAAAAAGCAGTGATGGTCGACTTACCAGGGGTTAAACCATGTTGGTGCGAACTAAGGTGGTTGTTAGTTCTAAGGTGGCAAAGGATCCTGCTGTTTATCAGCCTGTCAAGGACCTTCCCCAGGATGGGAAAAAGGCTGATAGGTCTGTAGTCCTTAGGATGAGTGGGGGTGTCACCCGGGTGCTTACTAATGAATTTACCGGAGGCGATCTTCCATTGGCTCGGAAAATAACCCAGCGAGAGGCAGCGGTTAAAAATAGTGACAAAAGTAGTTGGGATAGCAGCGAAGGCTTCCCTTACCATTTTCCCCGTGATCCGATCGATTCCTGGTGCTTTTTTGATTTTGACAAGATTAATTGCGTGAACAACTTCGTTAAAAGTGAATGGGGGATCTTCCCGCTTGTCAGGCGGATCTCTGAAACCTGAGCTAGTATTGTGGTGAAATTCACTATCTGTGTCTTCGGTGTCTTCAGGGAAATGGTAGCTGAAAAGCTCCCTCATATTTTCCGGGAGAGTATTCGTGAAGGTGCCATCGCTGGTCATGACCACCGCGGTTGTGTTTGCCTTACCCTTCTTCTTAAAGGCGATATAGTAAGGCTCACACCAGAGTGTGTTGAAGCTGCTGCAGAATTTTCTCCACGCCTGGTGGAGCTTATGCTTGATCAGAGTTTTGTATGAGTTGAATTTCTCGGTGTATTGGCCCTTGTGGGTTGCTCTAGCATGCATGTCTGTCTCTCTAGCTGTATCATGCTCTAGCGTGCATGATACAGCTTACGAAGCTTTTGAACCTCCAGGCGATGGCTTGCTAATTCATTGTCCCACCAGGGGGCTATAGACTTCTTGTTACCTGTGCTTTTGCTTGCCATTTTGTGGCTGTGAAGGATGACCCTGTTCAGTTGAGAAACACAGTTGTCAAGTTCAGTGGTTGTCATATTCGTGATAGGAACATCAATAGTCCAGTTGGTTTTCATCATCTCTTGGAAAAGTGGCCACTAGGTACAGTAGTCCTTTTCGGAAGGCCTGCTGTCGTTCACGTTGATATTGAAGTGTGACACAATGTATCAATAAAAATAATAACTTGTACTGGAACTAAAAAGAATTAATCAAAATTATCACCTTTTTACAAATTCCAGCAAATAATTTAATATCATAAAAACGTTTTCGATCGTGTTTAGCGATCTTCATCAGTTAAAAAGAACATTAAAAATAAAACAAATATCAAATTTACGAAAAAATAATAACTTCGCATGCGTAATGATGAGCGCTTAACGGAATGAATACAAAATGTTAGGGATATTAGACTAAAAGTAAATAAATAAATAAATAAATAAAAATAAAGAGCTCAACAGTTTCTCATTAAAAATTAATGTTTCGTAAAAATTACAGGTTATCTTCATAGAATAATTTCCATGCTGTGGATGCAGAGTGGGCGTCCCTATGATTGATACAAGTAGTTTTCCCTTGTCCTTTACATCTCAAAAAACTGGAGATTTATAAAGCACAAGGGAAAACTACTTGTATCAATCATAGGGATGCCCACTCTCTATCCACAGCATGGAAATCATTCTATGAAGATAACCTGTAATTTTTACGAAACATTAATTTTTAATGAGAAACTGTTGAGCTCTTTATTTTTATTTATTTATTTATTTATTTACTTTTAGTCTAATATCCCTAACGTTTTGTATTCATTCCGTTAAGCGCTCATCATTACGCATGCGCAGTTATTATTTTTTCGTAAATTTGATTTTTGTTTTATTTTTAATGTTCTTTTTAACTGATGAAGATCGCTAAAGACGATCGAAAACGTTTTTATGATATTAAATTATTTGCTGGAATTTGTAAAAAGGTGATAATTTTGATTAACAGGAGAAACACACCGCTCCTCAGGAGCAGTGTCCGTTTGCGGTTGTTGAACTCCGGATCCATAAAAACAGATGCTCAGGAGAAAAGAAGATGATAAAACAAACGGTACCAGTCACGCACCCCTACTAGCAAACGCAAGCGGAAATGGCTGAGAACCAACCGGATTAGGGTCAGTTAGAGGATGAGCGAAAGATCCGAGGAATAACAAGACCGAAAGCGCCACCAGAAAGGGCAAAATAAACCAAAACCAGCGAAAACGCTCGTCGGAAAAGACCCAAAGTAACGGAGTGGCGAGTGATGCAAACGACCGAATTAGGGTCAGGAAGGGGATCAGCAGCAGGAGAAAACGATGACCCTTCACCCTTTGTGCCTCTTCGGCGCGATAATTCGAAAAGTACTGATCCGATTTACACGAAAGTTTAATAGGATAAACAGACTAACCCTTACTATAGACCAACAAGAAAACAGAGCTAATGGCCTAATACGATAGCCAAAATCAGCCAAAAGTCGGCAAGTAACGGTCGTTAAAACTAGCGAAATAATTAACGGAGTTTAATAAATGATATATATATTGAATCGGGGTAGCAAGATAAACACAGCGGTATGATACATAAAAACGTACGACACGAATTTGGCGAGAAGAAAACCGTCCGAAGTTCGACCACGTGGTCTCGGTCAAAAAAAAGCCCGTAACACCCGAAAGTCTGAACCGAATTTAAAATGTCAGACAACGTTCGAAAGCGCATGTCAACAGCAACAAAGTGATATATAGTATACTCACCGATCGTAAAAAAATTCCAAAGATAAGGCAATTTAAAAACGGAGCCTATAAACACATTACATATAGTAGTGGCGACAATGGCGCCCTCTCTTCCACACATCCAGACATTAAAAAATTTTGAATTATATATAGCTCTCTTGATGCAATGTTTTACTTAAACCAGTATATATATACAGATGTCATTTAATATCTAGTTCTACAGCTAAATCTATTGTAATACCTCCATTCCTTTTGTATTGAATAAAAAAGCAAAAAAGTATTTTGTTACTTGTGAAGCATTGGTATTTTTTTAAAACTTTATTTTGTAGAAGAAACATATTTGTAACAAAATAAAGTTCTAACAATCTTCACATGAAAGTTCAGAATGTTCTTCTTTACTCGGAAAATATGGAAAAACATGTTTATTTGCCTGAGGAGTAGCCATAAGGTAAAGTAACGATTTAATTGCTTGTAGAATACTTCTTGTTAGTTTTGTCATACGAATAAATTGCGACGTGTTATGTAGAATAACTTTACAGCTGAATTAAATTAATTAATTTGATTTTGAATAAATTAACAATCGTATATGTTTATTAACCGTTGTTTGACGTTTGCGGTGCATTCGTTTCTATAAGATTGCGTTTCTGACATAAACAGCACATACTACAAAGCGGCACTGAATCAAGTTTCTCGATGGTGACGTCATGCGCAGTGGCATTTTTCTCGCTAGAGCGAGTTGCGTTACCTTATCTCCATATACCTTGGTAATAACCGTCGATACTTATAACGTAAGATTGTATATGCTGGAAGTGGAGATCGAAGCGGTGGCCCGGGTAGCGTAACCGTCTAAGCAGAAGTTTTTTTTCTTCCAGTAGATATAAATCAGTGTTTTTCAACCAGTGGGTTGCGAAGCTTTACACGGGGGGTCACGGGTAAAAGAAAAAGACAAGTGTTTGTAGATCCTACACTACATTAAAAAAAACTACAATTTTAGCGAGAAGGCTGTACCTGTTTATTTTACAGTACAATTGATTTTTTGATCGATATTTAGGTCTTAACCATAAATGTAGCCAAGGAGGGGCCTGGGTGAGTACGGCCTACCCCAGAAAATCATAGCCGAAAAAGTGTTGAGCTGATTTGCAAAAATAAATAAAAAGTAGAAGCTGAAAATCCTAATTCTAAAGAAAGAAAGAAAAAAAAATCAACGGCTCCCTGTGCCCAATGTTATAATTAAAGGAAGTTTCATACTTTATCTGTGTTAAGTTATTATCGATTCCTATGAAATTTTCATTTTAATCAACAATAATTTGTCTCAGCAGAAAGAAAATTAAATACATAGTTTTTAAAATCACTGATATAGTTTTAATATGGCCCTAGGGGTCGCCAGAATTTTTTAACTTGTAAAGGGGTCGTGTATTCAAAAAATTAAAAAACACTGATCTAAATTATTTAAATTTTTTAATTCAAAATTATAATTATTAAAGTTATTAACATATGGCGCCTAACGCCTTCCTCTAGTGCCAAATTATTTGCATAATTTATTTAGTTATATAGGCGTTTCAAGCCGATAGCATTCGACATTGGTTAATGTTTAATTATAATATTAGTTTATAAGAAAACAATATATTGATAACGTTTTAGCAAATTACTAGAAATTATTAAAACTTACAGTAACGAGTACAATTACAGTTGCAGATAATTACCCGTATGTAAGAGATGTTTGGACTACTATAAAATTTAAACAGATTTCCAGTGCCATGATACACGTATGACAATACCATAGCTTGTTCCATTGTTAATTTTGAATGATCGTCTTCAGACAGAGGCCAACCGTCTAAGTTAGCTGCACTTAAAATTTCATGAATTGCCTCTTTTGTGTCACTAACTGTAATTTAAATACAGAATTATTAATTATTCTCATTTAATTAATTTATTTATTCAAAATCAATGTAATACGTACGTTTATTTAAACACGATTGATAATATTTCTTTACTTTTTTGACGAAAGCTGGATCATCGAAATTCTCTGGCTTTTCCAGTTGTTCTGTATTTGCATTTATTACACGTAAATTACTATTCCACTTATTAAAATTACTATTTAAAATAAAATATTACTTGCCTTTTATTAAATAAATGATATAATTTTTTAAAATTGTATGATCGCGAATTTCATCATCATAAATATATTCGTATTTTAGATAAGAACCGCATGAAAATTCGTAAAAGTTGTCGCATGGATTTACGGTGAAGTCCATATTTGTTAGAATGGAACCAGCTGAAATTATCAAGACTTCTCTAAACAAAGTACATCGAGTTTATTAAAATGAAATTTTATTTAATTATAGTTTTTGATTTTGTTTCATTATAATTTGTACAATGTGCTTCATCTATTTTAGTGAATCAAGTTCATATCTATAGCACTTAAATACTTCAGCATTTCTTACGGAAATTGAAGTGAAAACACTAAAACAAAAAATAATTGGCTGTTGGTGGTACATTCACTATTAAATCGATTGACACTGATATTGTCGTATATTTTCTAAATGACACTAAACCAGGGGTCGGCAACCTTTTGAGTCGGAAGAGCCAAAAATTACAATTTACAAAATTTCAAAGTTTTTAAAGAGCCACAAAATTTTTTCTTGCCAACAATAAATAGTACTCGCATAAATAAAGTTTTTTGAAAAAAACTAATCTATTTATTCAAAATTGTCTTGCGTCGAAAGCGAATTAAACCTCATAGAAACATCCGACAACGGCGTCATTCGAGAGCTTCCGACGGATTGACGACAGTGACGACGCGTGTCACGGGGGAGGGGTGCGATAAAAAGTGAGTACAAGTGGCTGAGAGATAGAATCGGTGCCGAATCCTCGTTAATAGATTCAGAACGATTTTTAAGTGTTTTTTTTTATATAATAAATAATATTTGCGTATGGAACTAAAGAGCCGCAGCTTCACATCCAAAGAGCCGCAGCTTCACATCCAAAGAGCCGCAGGTTGCCGACCTCTGCACTAAACTAATAATTAAAAAATAGTAACTTCTTACTTCTTTCTTAAATAGATTTAACTAGTAATTGTGTTAACTGTAACTGTATAAAGTATTTTGAATTGAAAATTTGTTTCAATGTGTAAAATCTTAGTATGAATTGCTTACAAAACATATTTATTTGTTTTCGGTGACCGGTAATTTGGAGTCATGTTTGTCTTGTCTTAGCATAAACGAGAAACAGAAACTGTTAACATCATTTATTACATAATGTTACTAATTCGTTATATAGCTTATTAGAAGAATCTTATCTTCTTGTCTGGTCAATGTGGTATAGAATTTTTGATTTTGAAAATATATATAATACTAATTTAGTAATTAAATAGAAATACATGATCGAAATTCACAATAGCAGAACAAATGATCGCATATTAATAGTATATAAAGAAAAATAAATCTCACCTGAAAATTTGCATACGTTACTTAAGCAAACATCTTTCTTTGATTTTTGAAATATATCTATAAAAAATTAATAATTTTAATAAATAAATAAATATATATAAATTTCTTTTATCTGATACAATTTAATTACACATGAAATAAAAGTGTTTATTTATGATATGAAAATTATGATAGGTGCTACTAAATAATAATTTGTACATGGTTAATTCATTTGTAAAAAAATAATAGCGGTATTATTTAGAGGATTATCATAGAGAAAGATATTCGTAGCGACAGTTTTCCTGTAAAAACAAACGCAGAAATAGTGAAGTAATACAACAGAAGTTCCATATTTGCAAATAGTTATGTTCTGCAAGACTGCAATCGTTAGGATTAAAACATTGATAAAAATGATTAAACGTAAATTTTTAATTATTAAAAATTTACGTTTAATTATTAATTGATAAATTAATAATTAAAAGTAAAAATGCATTTTTATACAAAAATTGTATATTTATTTTATAGTAAAAGGAAATAATAATTATTACATTTTTTGGTAGGAAGCACAAAATTGCTACATACAACTTATCACACAAGAACATTTTTTGACGAATAACATAGACTTTATTCATGAATAACATACGAAATAAAGTCTATATGATTTAAAGAACAAAATCATATTATTACAACTCTGTTATAAAGATTATCAATCAAAAAAACATTTACGTTATTCCGAAAAAAACAAAAGAGGGAACAAGAAGCAATCGAGTACTAATAATGATTACAGTTTGCATCTACTTCATTATTCTCAAAAACGTACAATTTTCGACTCTTTTCCTTTTATTTACTGTATGTATTTAAATTCTTGCGCTCTCTTTTAAACATACACTCTCTCTTAAATTTAAAACATTCGTTTACAAATTTTAAATTATTCAGGCAGCCCATTTTTTCAAACTGTATGAATTTAAACTTAGTTTATTTAACTAATAGCTGGTTAGTTTAAATTTAAATAAATAAGATAAAACATTACTTCTGATTTTCTTATTTTTACAGATAAAACCACTCAAAAGATCATTCTTTCGTGACTTCTTCAATCAAGATCCTAAGGCGTTTCTTATTTTTTCGGTAGTTTGCTCTCTGACAATTTCAATTATTATTCCTTGAGAGAAATATGCTACTTATTTTTTAATTTTTTCCCTTAATGTATGGTTCATTCATTTATAACAAAGGACCGAACAACTATAGCTACTGATTCTGTTCCCTGCAAATTTAGTTTTTCAATTTATTTATGAATGTCATTGATCTCTTTATCAATATCATCTAAAGAAAAACTTTACTTCTAAAGTTTGTTTTAGATGATAGACTATTGTTAATTTCATGGGAAAAAAACAATTATATATGTTTGTAAAACCCAACACTCAAATTAACAATAAATATTGTTTATATTACGATAAAATGCAACGTTTATTATTTACGTCAGTGCTCTTACTAATGTAACTCAAGAAAATATGAAATAAATCTGTATTCACTAGAACTGAATAATAGTTTAAAACACGATTTAGCGTAGAACGCGCATAAGAGAAAAAGCATTTAAAGTGGTTTAACGTTTATTTTTTTATACAGATCTTCTGCTACAATTTGTTTCTTTCTTTATGGAGGTACATAATAAATTGTCTAATACACTATATCTATACAAACAAATATACGTCGTATAATAAATAAAATATCAGTAGAATAATTATGGATGAGATGCTCGACATTCTGCAAATAATGCTTTTAAATTTTAACATTTATATAAAAATGATAAATCTATATACTAAAGCATTGTTTTCCCATGTATTAAGTTTACACTAATATTAGCTCGTCGATAAATATATTACATGTAATTGTAAATAATATTAATGGTTCCACTTTGTTCGTTGTCTCTTCTAATACATTTCGTTTTATACTAACATCAGGAAACAGTCGATTCCGCTTAATTAATTAATTACGACATATCGGGACCTGAGTAATTTGTCCCGATTGAGTGGTTGTCCCAATAAAGCGAATTTTAAGGAAAATCTAAACTGAAAAATGAATTATGAAGATAAAACTCATTTATTAAAAAATAATTAATATTCAGTGTTTTGTACCGTACTTACATTACGGTGCGTATGTGTAAATAAATTCAAGTTTAAAAAGAACTTATTAAAATGTAATTATTAAACAAAAATAAGAACTATTATTTTTGCAAAAATTTATCAAGCGTGCCTACAATGCTATTTCTTTAGAATTTGAAAATGAACAAAATCGGCGCTCACTTCCATCGAAAAACTAAGATCTTCATTTGAATCTTTCATAAAATACCATCTTAGTTCAATAATAAATAATTGATCTTTAATTGTTTTAATTAATAAGATATTCCTAATCAATAAGACTTGATCAGGAGTATCATTTCTTCACTATACTTTATGTTTTAAGTGTTATTCCCAAACAACTTGTTCAATTATTGCATCTATACAATGCTTATTTTCACTGCAACATAGGAGGTTTTTATCACCGTATAAATATTCTTTGTGAAACGCCTAGAAACATCTTAAACCTACTTTCCTCGTTTATATACGAGCGTAAGCTGTCCCAATAAAGCAGCGGGATGTCCTAAATAAACGAAGTAAATTTGCCTTATATTATATTTTTTGTTTCCGTCTTTTAATGTATGTCCCTAATAAGCGGCGGTCCCAATTACCTGGAATGTATCAATACTTTATTCTTTAAATTAGTGTGAGAGTAGCCGGGGTACAACTCGGTTCAGGATTGTTCGTACCACTTAATCGGCACAGATTATCCGAAATCTGTCTCCTAAGTTTCAGATTCCTAGATCTGATCTTAAAACTTTCATAGGAAGGCGGTAGGATTAAAGACTATGAAGTCTCTATCCAAATTGTCAGGTTCCCGACACCAGTTTGTCAATTTATCGATCCGCGGACAAACACGCGTGTGATTGGGTTATAGATCTGATTCAGAGACTCTAAAGGAGACATTCTTTAACAAATAAACAAGTATAAATTTAATTAAACGCAAATCAATAAAATAATACAAATATATGGTAGTAAGAGACAATGACTACAAATTACAACCTATAAGTCGAGAGATATATGGACTAATATTTAACCGATACACGATCGGGAGAGAGAGCTCACAAAATCGTTAGTAAACATACAACCTGTTTTAGTTGTCGTTCGTCTTCTTCTCTGTAGGCAAGGGACACTTTGGAGATAAAGTTCATTTACTTCTTTCCATGGGAGATCGATATGTGCACAAAATCAAAGTATATCTTCTCAGCGCTAACTCTGGAATTATTCTATGTGACTCGTCTAAGGGCGTTGGCCATCAAGAGAAATCTGTGTGGAGTCCTGACTCTTCCAGGTCTGTCGATAAACTCCCCAAATTCTCATAAATTTCCCCAATACCTCGTCATTTACGACCAATCATCTGCCAGAAACTCTTCCATGTGAACGGATGAACGGGGAATCAAAGAGGGGGTAAACAGTTCTCATCTGAGCGAGATTTTTAGCGAATAAGGGAAAAACAGAGGATGTACTAACTTCCCTCGAAGGAAGTAACATCTGTTATCTATTTTTCCCACTCTAAAACGTTATTTTTCTCACCCAAACGAAAGAATATTTTATAACAAAATACTAACATTATTATTATAATTACTATTTTAGACCCGGGGGCCTTTCAGATCTCACATTAGTACTTACTTTGAAAATGTAATAAAACAGCAATCATGACAAGAAAGGCAATAAAAATGACAAGGCACACCAAAATAAGGTAACGCTCTAACAATGTTCTATTGTTCCAAATGGTACATTTTCTGTAAAACAAAATTGATTTAATTATACTAAACATTATCACTAAATATATAGAAATATATTTCAGTAAAAAATTACAGACTTTATATTATTAAAAATGAACTAATAGTTTTTAGCACTTTTTTAGCAGTTATTACATTTTTAGCAAAGATTACTAAAAAAATTTTATACTAGGTTCAGCAAATACGTTAGCAAAAATAAAGTAATCTAATAATATAAGCCATTGATCGCTTGTCAATATATCTGTAACGGTATGGCTAAAAAGCCCACTGGAGGGCGCCCTAAATTAACAATAAATTATTATTACAGTAGTGCCTCATATAACGTACTTAATCCGTTCCAGGTGCACGTCCGTTAAGTGAAAAGTCCGTTATACGAAACGCATTTTCCCATAGAAATGCATGTTAAAACATATAATTCGTTCCGCAGCATAAAATAACTGTACCATAAAAAAATGAAAATGGAGCAGTCACCAATTATGCCGGGTAGTCAGATGTTGTGAGGAGGTAGAGGAACACTTTTTTCACACATTCATACAGATACAGAGTTTTTACACATTGCAGCAGATATCTTTTTACTGTTTTTTAATCGGAGTCAGATTTAGAAGAGACTACCAGAGCTTGCAGGGTCAATTCCTCTTGTTCCATCCTTTGTTTTTGGTAGCTGGCTTTTTGAAAAACATGTCCAAGGTGGTCTGTTTCTCTCTCTCTTCTTCAACATCTGTCGGAAATGACGGGCAGGAGTGTCATTGTAGAGATCATTGATCTTGCTGGCCTCAGATCTGTTTGGATAATAAGCGTTGGTAAACTGTTGAACCTCTCCCATTTTGACAAAGAAGTTTTTGTCAACTTTCACTCCTCCTGAGGATTTCTTGCTTTGTTTCAATTGAAATCACCTTTCTGTTCTTTTTAGAAGCCATGATTTGCACAACACTTGAATAAATGTACATACCCTGCACTGAGGTACCGTACTGTACAGTACGTAATAAACAACGGAGCAAGCCGAATCCCAATGGCAGCTCTGTACTTCAGATATACTAAAAATTTATTCTAATAATACTAATATATTATAAAAATAGCAGATTGTCATTGGCAACGGAAAAAGAGTGGAAACATCATTTGCACTTGTTCGCAGAAAGTCCGTTGTTCGCAGCGTCCGTTATTCGAGGAGTACGTTATACGAGGCACCACTGTATTTGAAATAGGAATTTATTATTGATATGAATTTATTATTTATACTACGGAATGACATCGCTATTGCTAGAATGCCTTTCTTGTGGGGGAGAGGTTAATCCTTAACCCTCTCAACAGTATTTGTTGATCTCTCTAAAGGTTTGGACAGTGTCGACCTATCAATTCTTGAAAATTAATTTAAAAATAGAAGACTGAGAGGAACACAGTTGTCCTGGCTATTATCCTATTTATCAAATCGTAAATATTATGTAAAGATACTGTACATGAATACTGTAATTCTATTTCAAATTCTTTTATATCTAACAAATGCGTCTCTGAAAAGTCCTTTTTAAGTCCCTTATGGTTTAATATTTATGTGAACGACCTTCTTGAATTTTTACCAGAAGCCAACGTTATAATGTATGCGGGTGATATCGCAATATCGTACTCCGACCTGAATACAAGAGTTATTCAAGACAACTTAAATAATATATTATAGAAATTAACTGAGTATTCGAATATTAATAAATAACCTGTGTATTAACACAGATAAGACTAAATTTCCGTATTTTGCCAACAAGAATAAGGATATAAACGATGATCTATTGCAAATTATGACAAATAGTCAGAAAATCAGTCCAGTTAATAATATACAGTACCTAGGTATTAAGATAGACGACAAATTTCGATGAAATCTGCATATGATCTTACTTCGGCGTAGGTTAAATTCTCAGGAATAATAAAATTTAAGTTTTAATTTGATTAAACGTCAATATCACATTTGAAACAAAACTTTGGTAAAAGTTTTCTAATTGGGTTCCGATTCATATTACAATTTAAATAAACTGCAAATACAGCAAAACCGTTTTATCAGATCAATTCATAAGTTGAACTATAACGATTGTTTCTGTCTATTATCCTTAAAATAAAATAGATAAAATATCGACCTTATGTAAGAAATAAATACTGTTGGATGGCGTCCTAAGCGAAAAAAACAAACTATTTTTTCTCCTTTTCAATCAGAAAATATCGTAGACCAACAAAATACAGTTGTGGGTAGCCTGAGGTAGGACGGAGTCGTGCCTCGTTTTGATAGGCAACAGTTGGGTGAGAACTGCCCACTGGTCAGTGGATGGCTTGTTTATGTGCTTTGTCTATCCCGGAAAGTCGGGACTCTTTTGTCAGGTCGAGTGGAGGGGGTGAGAGGGGTCGTCGGTAAAGTGTGAGCGATACTCGAAATAAAGACGACTTTTAACAACAAAACAACATTTATTGAGACGATAACATAACTAACATAAATACATTGAGCTTATCTCGAGCGGACAGTAGATGGAAACGCGCCGAGAGAGAGTTTACATTAATGGGTATCATACCTCTACGAGGAGGGGATCGGACGACGGGACGTTTTCTAACCGGATCGGACAAGTTGTCTTGAGGAACGGACGGCGGCGATGAGGATCGGCACGGGTTTCCCCGATCATGAACGGTGATGACGGACCGACCGCCTTTTCTCGTCGTCTCCCCTCTTTTATCCCTCTCGTCACGTTACTGGGGTTTCACCAATCGGCGATTTTTAGGATAAGTTCCTTATGAATCATTTTTTCGGTTTCTCGAGAGATAGGAAACGGCTCCGTGAGAAGGAAATGTGTATATCCTTTTTCGTAAAATTTCGAAAAATGAAGTTTTTCTTTGTTTAACTTTAATAAAAATATTTAATTTAATTGGAGCTCTTTTATTTAATTTTATTTTATTCGGTCCGACCCTACACAGTTGCTGAATGAAAAATAATTATTTGTTACCAGAAATCAAACTAGCAATGAGCCAAACAGCAACTTTATTTCAATTGGAAATTTTTTCGAATGATCTGGCTAATGACAATTTTTTTGTTTTGTATTAAACACTTTGAAAGAAGCTGACTGGCCAAGATGTATTTTTAAATAAATAAATAAATAATTGAAAGGCTATCACAATATTATGAAGTGTTTTCACAGAACAAGAAACACTATGCCGAGTAGAGACAACGGATTTCACAAATTAAAGGAAGTATTTGAATTTAAAACAAAATACAGTATTGTCGTTTTTCATTTGACACCACTGAAAATTTAATTTTGTTTTTTCAGTTTTTGTTGTGTTTTGACTTGCGTAATATGTTTTAAGAAGTATTACCCCATCGAATTACAAGTAGAAGAGGAAGACAGAATGGGATGAGCAAGAATAGGATTGGAATTATTGGCGTGTTATGTAGAATAATGGCTTAATCATCTTAAGATTCTGAAGAAATTTATATATAGGAGGACTGCCATCATTTGTAACGAAATTGAACTGCTCTTAATAACATACATTCCCAAAATAAAGATTCTTCTGATGATTTGGCCCTATTTGGAGTGAAAATACTGTTTATATATACTGTACATTCAAAAATTGGAAGAATAGAAAACAAGTCGTGAAAACATCACAGATTTTTACTTTTCCGGATGTTATACATTGAATATAATGTGGAAATTACGACGACTGGTCGAAAAATGACTTTCAAGATGTTTTACATTTTTGAACTGAGAGGACCTTCAAACGTCGAAAAATGCAAAATAATTCGGATTTTTTTTCCCTGTGTGTATGGATGTTTGAGTGTGTGACACAATTTCGTTCACTCGGTTTGAAGTTTAATAACTCCTGTGTTTTCTGTCGAAAAATTTCTGAAATTTTTCAGTGAGATTTTTGTGTATTTTCAGTGAATTTTTTGTGTATTGGGGAAATTGATGCTATTAAATTTTTATAGTTACAGCTCGACGGGGTGGACAAATAAAAGGGGATCGTTTGTTATATCTCGAGTAGAGTCGCATTGAATGACAATTTTACTCATTATTATCATTTACAATTTTTTTTATAAAAGCCATCTTTAGTCTCAAAATTAAGCTTTTTGTCACTTTATAATAATTAATTCAATAAAATTTTTAAAATAAAATATAAAAGAAGGCGCCACCAAATTTCGCCAGGAAAGTAAACTCGTAGCTGGATTTTTTAAAACGGTATGGTGATTAATATGCAATATAATTTACCAATTCTCACTTTAACTCTGAAATAAATCATCTACTGTATGTAATAATTTTAAGCGTATAATATTTCTTCTACATAATTTCTATTAACATCATTACAAACAAACGAACTTATACGAAACTCTATAATATTTTGTATTAAATCTATTGAAATACTTTAATTAATTTGTAAAATCCATTGTCTCTATTCTGCATAATGTTGCTTTTTTCGCGAAAGTATCTCATTAACCGCGAAATACTTTCTAGTACTATAGATATGTTTCCCGTTATTTTATTCAATTTATATCTTTATGAAATTTATAGATCAATTCGTTCAATCTTATGAGAATAAATGAAAAGTATTTTTCGATATGTTTTAATGCATAGGCGTACAGTTATTTTCAAAATCTCCTTGCTGAATGCTGCTGCAGAGTGTAATAAGCGTGTGTGAAAGAGTACAAACAAATATTCGGCATCAAGAAAATTATTCCAGGTTTACAAATTTTCAGCGTATTCACCAGTAAAAACTATTTAATTACCGGTATATTTGCCGATACATTTTAAACTGTTTACCAGTAAACCGATATTCCCTATTTATCGGTAGTGCAATTCAGTGGCATGCCGTGACATTTGATGATAGGGAAGCTGTGTTTCTGTAAGAAGCCAAATTCCAGGAGCAATCAGTCAGCGATTGTCTAGGGTCCATTCGTATTCGTTTGTTCGATAAGCCAGTAAAAACCGTAGACTTCTCTAAATGCATTTTTAATTAATAGATTATCTAACGCACTTAATAAATAAGCAAGTTCAATATAATTACCTCTGTTATATTAGATTTAATAGATTCCTTATGCCCTCTAAATTTGATTCGATGACACCTACTAATTTAAATATATTATATCTATTAGCCGTTACTATCTTGTTATAATTTTCAATATTTGTTATATTGTGTACTAATGTTAAATTCTATTCTATTTTGATTTCTAAATTGCTTCAATTTTACGAAAGATTCGATGCGAGATTTACGATTTTCGTGTCTTTTGCCAGCTTTACTAAAATTATTTAAATCTTCAAAGCCATTCTTATTCCACACACTAATTTCGTTTGAAAATAATAGGTAAGGCCAACAAAACAATTTTTGCATTTTTATGCATCCACAAAGCCATTTTACGTCTTCATAAATTTTATCGTAAAAATGTCAAACAAATTCTTTTGCTGACGTATTTATATTTAATTTAAGCATTGGTCTTTCTCTTTTAATAATGTTTTCTTTTTCATTATATGGTCTCGAGCCAAAACTTTTTTAAAATAAATTTTCAATATCACAATTACATTCTAAATTGATAGCCATGATATAAGGGCTAAAATTTAAAATAAAATTATAAAAACTTACTTGTTAAAATAAAATGTGTAATGGATATACAATTATACATACCTGGTACAAAATATTCAATTGTATGAATGTAGTTTTGTGAAGAAACGTACATAAAAATAACATAAAATGTTCTTTGCCTTTTAAATATTAAAACAATCCGCTTAGTTAAAATTGCTCCCTACCAGTGGCTCATGGATAGAATCAGAGGCGGCCTTGGTAGGTGTGCAGTGCGTGCATGCATGCCAAATCCCGAGGGTGCCGATACCCGTTAATGTCAAATGCCTCTTTTTATCACTAGTATATCTCAAAGGAGGAGACAGGGTTGTAAATTTTAAACGTTTCTCACCATAGCTGTAAAAATCTAAATATGTTAAACTTAATAGATTGTCTGTCGTTTATTTTCTAACTAATTCGTTTTAGGACCAGGTGTTGTCTACGGAAATTTCCAAAATTCACAACTTTTCGGTTACTCTCGTTGAACTGGAAAATTTTCTGTCTTTATTACATCTAATATTTCGAAGAAATCAGTCTCCACTGTACTCGGCTAAGATTGATTCGGTTAAGCTTTTGTTTAAGTAAAATTTCGGCTCTTTCATCAGGGTTTCGTTTATGTCCCCAAATCCTTAATCTAGTGTTTCTAAACCTCTAACGAATCGTTGTCCCCTTCAATGTAGTATCGCCCCCTTCANATAATAAACATGCATTTTCTTTAAACCGTTATCACGCAGAGAACACCAAGAAAAAAATAATAAGAATTTAAAAAAAACTAATTACATATATACACCTAGGATTATTTTAACTGAGGAATTTATTTTCATAATTGAAAATTAAGGTAATACAACGCTCGAGCGTTGTTTGTATCACCTGGATTTTCAATTATCAAAAACAAATTACTGATTTAAAAAACTAGTTTCATTGGATTAAAAATAAACATTATGCCGTATATGATATCAAATAGTAATTAGATATGGAATAAGAAATCAAAAAATTATCAAAAATATTTTATCAGATATCATATAAATTAATGTTTCTGAACTTAACTCTCATTTATTTAAATTGTGTTTTTATTGCTTTATTTCACGATAGTTATTTTAAAGAATTTATTATTCACTTCTCTAAAACATTTACTGTATATTTTTTGTAATCAGAAAAATATTCATAATACATTTCTGATTAAAAGAGTTTTGCATTACAGTATTTCAATTTAATTTATTTCTAGTATTGCTTTATCTTCGAAAAATTATATAAATTTCTGTTACTATTTATTCAGTTTTAATTAGGAAATTTATAATTTCTTTTAATGTGTTTAATACATTTCGCATTCTTCTACTAAATTNATCGCCCCTCAACATGGAAAAACGCCCACATGGGGGCGATATCGCCCCCGTTGAGAAACACCGCCCTAATCGCTTAATTATTTAACTACTACTGTACTTAAGTAGAAATAAGTCGAAACCAGTTACTTTGTACTTGAATATTTGTAGTCGCGGGAAAAAAGTATAAAGACGAATTTTTATGACAACGGATACATAAATCGTAAATTTAAGGAAAATAAATTCTAGAGTTTTTTTCTGTACCTCGTGCATCTCTCTCATTCATTAAATTTGGTAGTAAATGATGCTGTCAAAGTATCAGTTAATTTTTTAACATTATACAAGAATTGTACACGTTTTTTTTTCTACATTCCCTTAAAGATGAGATATACGAAATCGTAATATCACTGATTTAACATTGAAATCCGTGAGTAATATAAGATGGGAGAGCTGAATAAAAATATCAAATATTCTAATGGATTTTTTAAACTCCTGTCAACTGTACTATCATAAAAACATAAACCAACCGATAAGAATTTACTAGTAACTTATAAATCTACTTACTCGTGATTCACGTAATCGGGCAAAAGCGGTCAAATATCTAGCGGACAGGCGGCTAACAGCCCAGAATTGGATGCGTTATACATGTAGCATCCACCCAAGGTCCTAGGCTTCCACCGGCTAAACCGGGTGAGGTTGGTGCTCTGTAAAGCGCATGCGCGAATCTGGCTTTTTGGATGCTGGCAATACAGCGCTTCCACTCCGTCACTAATATTCGAATATACAATAGCGATCTTATCTATTTTTACCGTGTAGAATAGAAATTTGTAATAAGATACATAATGCGGTTATAATAAAATATCGTGCGATTATTTTCATATAATTATAATTAATATGTATTTATTTTTTAGCAAATACAAGGGAAGCGGCGCATCCACCACTTCTAATGATGGCACGCCTATGGTGCAATCCTAAGATAATGTTATGTTATGTCTGGCGTCTGGCTGTTACTGCTCTTCTATCGACGTTATCTGTAAACACAATTCTATTTTATTTGTCATTGACTATCATCGTTCTTAAGGTCTAGGTATACCCCCCTTCAGTTCTTTTCTTATCAGAATTGCCTTTTATGAATATTATTTCATAATAATTGTCTTAACTACAAAATTTATATTTTTATTTCATAGATTTATAATTGAAAGTTGTATCGTATTAATTACACACAACAATTTTCAATCAAAGATGTGTCAAATTTATCATAAACTTATTTTATATTATTTTCTTAATTGAAAAAGTTTATAATTATCTTATTAAACAATTTTCATTCAAAAACTTAAATGATTAATTATAAAAAACTTGGTAGTAATATAACTAAAGCTAAAGTACGGGACCGTAACCTCGAACAGAATTGTTAGTAATTATTCAATTAAAAATTTATTGAATCTAGAATCTCTTATTTTATTCGTCTTCCTGCTTGAGAATATTTTTTAACATCTTATTATATTTTAATAATTATTTTAAAAAAACTCTTTATTATATATAAAATAAGTTATTTAAGTAATTTAATTCAGTAAATGCAGTAAATGCAGGTAAATAATCTGTATTTGTAATTATAATAAATCCTAATAAGTATAAAAAAATACATATGTTTGATTATTACATTCATATTTATTTTATATTTTAAGGCATTTTTATATAAATAATTTTAATTCCTAAAAAAACATTAATTATTTTATCTAATTTAATATAACGTTATAATAATCATAAATTAAAAAATACGCAATTTTTAAGTGAAATCTGCACTGTTTATAAAATTGAAAACTAGACTGATAATTATTATTATTTTCTCAACAAACTTTCTTAACTTCTTCGACTTCGCGACATATAAAATAATTGATGAGATTGTGTAATCCTCATAAAATAAATTAAGGTTTTTAAGATGTCAGTTACTAATTACATTTAATTTATACGGGTTTTACTACTTTTAAAACACTTTTAAATTAAAAACATTCTAGAAGAATGATAATGTCATAAATGCTTTAAATGACAAACAATTCAGAAACATAACATCACGAAAGTTTGTAAAATTAATTCCGTATTTTGTAACAAGTTTTTATAACTTGTCTATGAAATTAAATAATGAATTTTTATGTATTTCGAATTATACTTTTCACGATAGTTACGGGTTTGTAAAATTGTGAATTGTTATCCACAGTTACAGTAGTAGCGAATATCATTACAATGCCATTTAATCTAAACACGTTTTAAGCTTATATTTACAATTAATTAATTAATAATATAACAAATAACAAGTTTTTTATTTAAACAACACAAATAAATCAACTATTTTTCTTAAAAAGCAATTGTTGTTATTTTGGAAAAAGTTTATGGTTTTTTTTAACTTTCAATATTAGCTATACAAATAAATAGAAAGAAAGCGTGTTTATTTGTTCCTCACTTATATTTGTTTTATTTATTAATTTACAATCTCCACTATAATAATTTTCCTTTAAAACATAAATTTAATTTATAACCTTTTTAAGAGTATAGTAGAAAAATTTTACTTACTTTTTCTCGAGAGTTTTTTCTTCTGATTTTAAATTCTCCATTATTTTTCCACCAAAGTATTTAAATTTTAACGATATTTTAGTTTTACAAATTATATATAACGCTAGTATTTTCAATACATCTTTATCACAACTAAGAACATCATCATATCAATTACTACGTCCTTGGACTTATAAAAAGCTATTCATAAACATCTTTCCGTGGATATTATTAATATTTATAATGTTAAATACATTTTTTCCACTAGGTTTGTTAATGTATTGTTAATACAGTTCCGAAAAAAATTGGTTTAAAACATTATGAAATTTCTTATCATTATTTTTAATCTTAATTATTGTTATTTGACACGATTTTAATATTATTTTATCTAAAATTTTCACTAAGAATTTCCGATACTCATTTTTAATACAAAAATACGTATTAATAAAAATAGGTTATAATTCTAGTTAAAAAATTTTCTTTCTATTTTTAGCTTTAATATTTTGCTTAAAGTCTGATAGAAAAAAGAAACGTTTTTAAACTTAATTTTAGGTTTAGTAATAAATATTAGTTATATAAATTTAGAGAGATACTATTGAATAACATTTATTGAATATCTAAAAGAAATAGTTTTTCCTTATACTATACTATAAAATGTTTATATGAATTTCTATTGTGTAAAAAACTAAGTGCGTACTCTTGTCCACTCTTCTCTACACGTCTGCAACACAACACAAATTACATTTTTATAATTACTGTAAAATTATAATTTAATGCAAGCAACAATCCTATTATTCTGAATTATCATGTCTTCAAATGTTGTTCTACGAGACGTATGAAAATTTGATGAATTTAAATGCTAAAAAATTTTAAAATGTTTGTAAATGTTTTCATTTAGATTTTAAATTAAAGTGTAAATCAATAAATAAAATTATAACAGCACGAAAACTTCAAAAATAACTTAGAGAGTGTAATGCGAGCAGAGAATGTTAAAATGTGATTCATTTATATGAAGTAAGTAGTCAATAACATATTCTGAAATAAATATTTTTTAATATTACTATTCTGGCTAATTTCTTTCTTTTCATTCTTTCAATTATAATATACCGATTAACTTTAATCTCAAATAGCAAATTTTCAAAAATTTCTTTTAATTTTTGGATAATAAAATTTGTATAAACAAATGTCTAATTCAATCAATGGAAAATATATTATACAAGTTTCGAATTTTAATGTACAGTAAATATATTTCATCCCCACAATCGACATTTATGCTCGGGATTCATGTAACTTTTCAAAGGACAGTTGAAAACTTTAGCAAACTCTGGTGAATTCATTAGAGGGACCAGGACTCTAATCAAAATAAACAAAATTTACAATTATTATTAGTTTAGTATTGTATTTTTTTTAAGCCTTNTCCAAAAATTAATTAATTAATTTTTGGACTTGAGGTAGAATGTAATTTTCTTTCTTAGCTCGACTCCTGTTTTTGGTTTTGTTTTGTTTTGTTTTGTTTTGTTGGTTTTGTTGATTTTCGCTTTAAGATGCTTGTAAAAGGCCAACCTGGCCACAGTCTCGTTTTGAGAAATAAAAAAAATAAAATATATTAGAAAAAAAAACAATATATTTCTTTGGGATTTTCCTGAATTAGATAATGAAGATATGTTCTTCTTTATCTAGAGAAACTTTGGAAATGAATATAAAATGAATGATGCTAAAATAGTTTTTTACATGTCGGAGATTGGTGAAGGTTGAGAAAAAAGCATTTATGTAAGAAATTTCTACTAAATTGATAATTGAACGGAAAGTTGCTTGGCACGAATCAGGCTTTGAAATTGTGAAGTGTTGAACGTGTGAGGATCGTAGGCCCGATTTTGCGCTAATTTAAGGTAATTCTTGATCCTATTTCTCTGTCGCGATCGCTAAGAAAACATCGCACAAAAAAACATTAAATATCACTTTTACTGTCAACAACTTTTCGAGAATTATAACAATCGAGTGTAAAATTAAACAACCTATTGTTAAAGGAGGAGGAAGTCAACCGTCGAACAACAAGTCATTGGAAATTATTTGCTTAATCATAGCTAAGATATTTTGGATATAATTATCTGTGATATTGATCTGGAAAAAATTATAATTTTATTTTATATCAAATAATTACTATAATTACTTTTTCGTTACTACAATATCTGTTAAATGTTAATTATCATACGGATTGAAAACTGTTATTGTTTTTAATGTTATTAAAAATTAAATACTACATTTGCTTTAAACAGTAATATGTTAAAAAATCTGTTTAATATATTCCATATAAAAAACAATAAAAGATGTAAAAAAATAGAATTTAACAATCTATATAAATAAAAATGTAAATGTTCGTATGTTCAAAATTTTAAACCTCCGACAGTTCTTAACCGATTGCTTTGAAATTTTGACACAACTTTGCATTCTAATACGCACGTTTTTATGTTATGTAGATGTTGAAATTCCACCTCCACGGGGGAGAGGGACAAAATTAAGGCTTACAGTGAAGAACTCTGCTTGTATTATACTATTTTNATATAAAAAAAACAATAAAAGATGTAAAAAAATTGAATTTAACAATCTATATAAATAAAAATGTAAATGTTCGTTTGTTCAAAATTTTAAATTTACGACAGTTCTTAACCGATTGCTTTGAAATTTTGAAACAACGTTGCATTCTAACACGCGCGTGTTTTTATATTACATAGATGTCGAAATTCCATCATCCACGGATGTTAGGAACAAAATTAAGGCTTACAGTGAAGAACTCGGCTTCTATTAAACTATTTTATATGCGGTTTTTTTTGCGTTTTTGATTGCGTTTTAATAGGGTACGTCAAGAGAATGTACACTAAGAAGGAATTTTTCGAAATTCCCTTCGCCGGGGAGTTTATACATTTATAGTACATACATTTGAGCCACAGCAACGCGTGGCCAGGTATAGCTAGTGTTAAATAAATAAAGGCGATGCACGAGAGTTGTGCCCACCAGTGGCCAACCGGTCTTTGTACCCTGAACACTGGGTGTTCTGTTGTTGGTTCGCGCCTCGCTCAAGCAGGTTGGCCACGTGAAGTTTTCCAAATTTCCTCCACGTCTGTAACGCCAGTTTCCTTTAAAACGCCAGTTTCTCGGAAGACATTCCCTAGGCAGATCGCCCAAGTGTTGCGTTGTCATAAATTAAACAAACAAACAAACAATGCACGAGGGAGGAGTTTTGGATGTTAATCTAAAACCAGATTTCTTGTTATTGTTTCATTCGAATCTAGAAAAATAGCGAATTGATTGACAAGGTAAGTGGACAAACGAAATTCTCTCTCGAGTACAGAATTTAGACTAAGCTATTATTGACTTACAAGCTCGAACGTTTTAGAGAAGGTTTAACTTCAGTGTTTCTCTGTCAGAATATTAAACATCGTATTACAGAATTCAATTCAAATGAAAGCTTTCAATGTTTTATGAGATGTAACAATTTATTTTTTTTGAATTTTTCTGAATTAGATAATGAAGATATGTTCTTCTTTGTCTAGAGAAACTTTGGAAATGAGTATAAAATGAATAATGATAAAATAGTTTTTTAATGTCGGAAATTGGTGAAGATTGAGAAAAAAGTATTTATATAAGTTTTTACTAAATCGATGATTGAACAGAAAGTTGCATGGCACAAATCAGGCTTTGAAATTGTGAAGTGTTGGATGTGTGAGGATCGTAGGTCCGATTTTGCGTTAATTTAAGGAAATTCTTTATCCTATTTCTTTGTCTATGAAAACATCGCACAGAAAACGGACTGAATATCACTTTTATCATCAACAACTTTTCGGGAATTATAACAATCAAGTATAAAATTAAACAACCTATTTTTAATGGAGGATTAAGTCAACCTTCGAACAAGTAAATAAAAGGCATTGTACAAGTTTCGAGCCTAATATGATCATGATAGCTTCACTTAAGCGACATCTTTACATCATCGATAGACACCTCTGACCTCACATCTGCAGATTCGTCACTAAACAATAGATCACCTGATCATTTGTCCAGACCAAAAAACGAATACAAGGACGAAGCACCCGCACTCCGGGGCGTTCGTCCCTGAGAGCATAGAATAGCTCTATTCACCAGGCACTCGTCGGCTATACCCAGTGGACACCATACAGCAGGTGAACATCTCCAGCCACCCTGTTCCCAACAGATTTTCCAGACTTCCCTAGGAAGGCGATCACAAGACGGACTCCACGGCAGAATAAGAAGACTCCTGTCTCTTCACATCTGAAACAGCCTAAAGCGGACTTTCCCATAGAAGACAACAGCTAGACCTGTCAGCACTTGTGCAGTTTAGGGGGTACGGCTGTTTGAGCGGTTTCTTTCATGAAATTAACCGATTCTAGACTAATTTGATTCAAACATTTCCAAAACACGTATAATTTTTTTGGAGTAATCCATATAAAATATGCTATAAAAATTGTAGAAATACTTAACAAGTGTGCACCGTTCGAAGACCCCTTGCTTAAGCTTGTTTTATATTGGGGGCGGCACATCGGACGACGGACGTGTACGAAGCGTGTCACGTGACATTTGTCGGTGCTCTTCGGTCACGTGACTAATCTCTGACGTGTTTCCTAATAACACCGTTTTTGCAAAGAATTCGCTGAACTTTGGAGACATCATTAATAGAAATATTAAAACATCATTCCATTTGAAATATGAATTAAAATCAATTTATAATAAATAACGCATAATAATGCAATATATAACCAATAATTTTGCTGTGCTTTTAAGTGGCCTAATCTCAGGTCTTAAACAAAATTTAATTATATTTACTTACATCAAGACATTAGACATCTTATGTCGCATCTGACTAATATTCATCATCATAACATATATCATGATAGAGTTATTGTCGATAGCGAGCGGTTTTATCTTTGTTGTTTCATATAGTCAATGATAAGTCGTTTCTAATTACAATAAAAATACTATAGTATATTATGATGTATCACGTGATGTCTGCAAAGTTTAGAGGATTCTCCGCAAAAAAATAAGTTATGAGGAAACACATCAGAGATTAGTCACGTGACCGAATAGCACCGACAAATGTCACGTGACACGCTTCGTACGTGTACGTCGTTTGATGTGCCGCCCCCCAAACTAAAACAAGCTTAAGCAAGAGGTCTTCGAACAGCGCACACTCGTTAAGTATTCCTAGAATTTTTATAGCATAATTTATATCGATTATTTCAAAAAAATTATACGTGTTTTGGAAATGTTTGAATCAAATAATCTAGAATCGGTTAATTTCATGGAAGAAATTGCTCAAACAGTCGTACCCCCTAAACTGCACAAGTGCCGGCGGGGCACTGGCTCGCCGTTAATCATCTTTATATCTCACAGAGGTATTTAGTTAGAAAGTTTGTAACTCTCTCTCTCCGTGAAAGTACCTAAACCGGGAACGCCTACGAGCGATACGTTCACGCGTAGTATTTAATTGTGTTTTTATCCGCTTCTTGCAACCTTAGATTTAGATTTTTATATTAAACTTTTGTCGTATTTGTTAATTTCGCTGCCTGTCTTACGCGAACGTCGGACAGCCTGTTGACTTATTCACCGACCTCCCCACTCACCGATCGAATCAGCCCTCCTACTCTACGTTTATTTACAAATCGCGAGTTAGGACGAGACGTTTAACCCTATCCTATCTGGTGTCAACATACTGACGTTGGCCCTGCCATCCCGCCGACAATTTATTGAAGACGTATTTGACGACAACGTGAGTGGTTTCACCAAACCGTCGCCGAATAAGCGGTCTTATGTTGTTGTTGTTGGTTAAGTTAATTAATCCGGTTATGGTATTGTTCTCAAAAGGTACATTCTGGGGCTAATGCCCCGCTCATCATTGTCGGCTCTGTCCTTTACCCTAAGAATGGGTTATGTGTATTATTTATATTCCTTTATGTATTACTCACTGAACTTACTTTAATTGTCGGGTCCTACACTTACGTTGGAAACTCTAATTATGCAATTGTTCGGCATTNAATAATTTTAATTCCTAAAAAAACATTAATTATTTTATCTAATTTAATATAACGTTATAATAATCATAAATTAAAAAATACGCAATTTTTAAGTGAAATCTGCACTGTTTATAAAATTGAAAACTAGACTGATAATTATTATTATTTTCTCAACAAACTTTCTTAACTTCTTCGACTTCGCGACATATAAAATAATTGATGAGATTGTGTAATCCTCATAAAATAAATTAAGGTTTTTAAGATGTCAGTTACTAATTACATTTAATTTATACGGGTTTTACTACTTTTAAAACACTTTTAAATTAAAAACATTCTAGAAGAATGATAATGTCATAAATGCTTTAAATGACAAACAATTCAGAAACATAACATCACGAAAGTTTGTAAAATTAATTCCGTATTTTGTAACAAGTTTTTATAACTTGTCTATGAAATTAAATAATGAATTTTTATGTATTTCGAATTATACTTTTCACGATAGTTACGGGTTTGTAAAATTGTGAATTGTTATCCACAGTTACAGTAGTAGCGAATATCATTACAATGCCATTTAATCTAAACACGTTTTAAGCTTATATTTACAATTAATTAATTAATAATATAACAAATAACAAGTTTTTTATTTAAACAACACAAATAAATCAACTATTTTTCTTAAAAAGCAATTGTTGTTATTTTGGAAAAAGTTTATGGTTTTTTTTTAACTTTCAATATTAGCTATACAAATAAATAGAAAGAAAGCGTGTTTATTTGTTCCTCACTTATATTTGTTTTATTTATTAATTTACAATCTCCACTATAATAATTTTCCTTTAAAACATAAATTTAATTTATAACCTTTTTAAGAGTATAGCAGAAAAATTTTACTTACTTTTTCTCGAGAGTTTTTTCTTCTGATTTTAAATTCTCCATTATTTTTCCACCAAAGTATTTAAATTTTAACGATATTTTAGTTTTACAAATTATATAAAACGCTAGTATTTTCGATGCATCTTTATCGCAAGTAAGAACATCATCATATTAATTAGTACGTCCTTGGACTTATGAAAAGCTATTCATAAACATCCTTCTGTGGATGTTATTAATATTTATAATGTTAAATACATTTTTCCACTAGGTTTGTTAATGTATTGTTAATACAGTTCCGAAAAAAAATTGGTTTAAAACTTTATGAAATTTGTTATCCTTAGCTTTAATCTTAATTATTGTTCTTTAAAACCATTTTAATATTATTTTAACTAAAATTTTCACAAAGAATTTCCGATACACATTTTTGATACAAAAATACGTATTAATAAAATACGTATTTTTGTATCAAAAATGTGGTTATAATTCGAATGTTAAAGAATTTTTTTCTATTTTTAGTTTTAATATTTTGCTTAAAGTATGATAGAAGGAACAAATGTTTTCAAACTTAATTTTATGTTTAGTAATAAATATTAGTTATATAAATTTAGAGAGATACTATTGAATAACATTTATTGAATATTTAAAAGAAATAGTTTTTCCTTATTCTATACTATAAAATGTTTATATGAATTTATATTGTGTAAAAAACTAAGTGCGTACTCTTGTCCACTCTTCTCTATACGTCTTGAACACAACACAAATTACATTTTTATAATTACTGTAAAATTATAATTTAATGCAAGCAACAATCCTATTATTCTGAATTATCATGTCTTTAAATGTTGTTCTACGAGACGTATGAAAATTTGATGAATTTAAATGCTAAAAAATTTTAAAATGTTTGTAAATGTTTTCATTTAGATTTTAAATTAAAGTGTAAATCAATAAATAAAATTATAACAGCACGAAAACTTCAAAAATAACTTAGAGAGTGTAATGCGAGCAGAGAATGTTAAAATGTGATTCATTTATATGAAGTAANAAATATTAGTTATATAAATTTAGAGAGATACTATTGAATAACATTTATTGAATATCTAAAAGAAATAGTTTTTCCTTATACTATACTATAAAATGTTTATATGAATTTCTATTGTGTAAAAAACTAAGTGCGTACTCTTGTCCACTCTTCTCTACACGTCTGCAACACAACACAAATTACATTTTTATAATTACTGTAAAATTATAATTTAATGCAAGCAACAATCCTATTATTCTGAATTATCATGTCTTCAAATGTTGTTCTCCAAAACGTATGAAAATTTGATGAATTTAAATGCTAAAAAGTTTCAAAATGTTTGTAAATGTTTTCATTTAGGTTCCTTTTATGATTTTAAATTAAAGTGTAAATGAATAAATAAAATTATAACAGCACGAAAACTTCAAAAATAGAACAATTTAAAGATTGTAATGTGAGCGGCGAATGTTAAAATGTGAGTGATTCATTTATATAAAGTAAGTAGTCAATAACATATTCTGATATATTTTTTAATATTACTATTCTGGCTTATTTCTTTCTTTTCGTTCTTTCAATTATAATATAAAGATTAACTTTAATCTCAAATAGCAAATTTTCAAAAATTTCTTTTAATTTTTGGATAATAAAATTTGTATAAACAAATGTCTAATTCAATCAATGGAAAATATATTATACAAGTTTCGAATTTTAATGTAGAGTAAATATATTTCATCCCCACAATCGACATTTATGCTCGGGATTCATGTAACTTTTCAAAGGACAGTTGAAAACTTTAGCAAACTCTGGTGAATTCATTAGAGGGACCAGGACTCTAATCAAAATAAACAAAATTTACAATTATTATTAGTTTAGTATTGTATTTTTTTATAGCCTTATCCATGATAAAAGTCTCTGTCAAAAATTTAATAATTAACCTTAATTTTATTTTAAGCATTTCAATGTTCATTATCTCTAGGTTTTGCTTTCTATCACGATAAAGATTGCTTATTTTTCTATTATTACCTATATTTTCCAGGGCTATGTAGATCATCTTCAAAAGTTTGTTTCATGGATTCGATTGCCTCACACCAAACCTTCATATAAAATAAAATATTTACAAAAAGTTTCTTATTGGAATTAATATCTTTTGAATTGTTTTTGGCAAATCAAAATTCTATAGTGTTTTTATTTTTGTTTACTTATATTCCAGATATTTATCAGAATAGCAATAAGTTTTTTATAAAACAAAGCACATTAAGCAATATTAACTTATTTTTAATCAGATTTCAAATGTATGAATTAACCTGAGCATATCCAATGAAAAACATTTGTTTGTTTGTAAAGTCGAGACCAGGAAGATGAGGTTCTTCTCCATGGCGTTTAAGATATTTCTCGTAAGCCTGCCATAATTAAATTTTACCAAAACTATTAGGAAAAAATATCTAGAAGTCAAAAAGCATAAACATAAAAAATGATAAAAGCATAAATGATGATTATTACCCGGAAAGCAACAGTGACTCCACTGTTGTCTGCGATATTATCGAAAATTGTTTGATTTCCATCAATCTAAAACCATTATATTTATTTTTTTATGTTTTTGGAAACGAAAGNTAGGCAAGATTATATTACTATTCTGGCTAATTTCTTTCTTTTCATTCTTTCAATTATAATATACCGATTAACTTTAATCTCAAATAGCAAATTTTCAAAAATTTCTTTTAATTTTTGGATAATAAAATTTGTATAAACAAATGTCTAATTCAATCAATGGAAAATATATTATACAAGTTTCGAATTTTAATGTACAGTAAATATATTTCATCCCCACAATCGACATTTATGCTCGGGATTCATGTAACTTTTCAAAGGACAGTTGAAAACTTTAGCAAACTCTGGTGAATTCATTAGAGGGACCAGGACTCTAATCAAAATAAACAAAATTTACAATTATTATTAGTTTAGTATTGTATTTCTTTTATAGCCTTATCCATGATTGAAAGTCTCTGTCAAAAACTAAATGAATTTAATATTGATTTTATTTTAAACATTTCAATGTTTATTGTCTTCTGTTTTTACTTTCGATCATGGTAAAAATTATTGTATTATTCTTACCTATATTTTCCGGGACTATGTCCATCATGTTCGAAAGTTTTTTTCATAGATTCGATTGATTCACACCACATCTATACATAAAATTAAACATTTATAAAAAGTTTGTTATTGGAATTAATATTTTTTGAATTATTTTTGNGGGAAACTGGCCCTTACTTAGGCGTTACAGACGAGGAGAGAACCCAAAAAACTCCACGTGACCAGCCTGTCAGAGCGAGGCGCGAACCCACGACCGAACTCCCACTATTCAGGGTACGAAGACCGCTTGGCTACTGGTGGGCGATAAGCGGTCTAAAGGGAACCTGCTTTGCCCCCCGGCATTTCACAACTGAAACTCGCATTTTTGCACTTTGGGCTTACTTTTTATATTAGCGAGGTTGCAGCCGGAGTTTTCATCTCTAATACATGAATGTCGAACGTCAAGCGCAGCTATTGTAAGTGACGCTCTACGTTCGACATTGACGTATTAGAGATGAAAACTCCGGCCGCAACCTCGCTATTATACTTTTATTTGAAACGTGGTGGAATGATGTGACTTAAAGCAATTTAAATTTGAATGAATTTAAACTTGAACTTAAATTTGAATGAAGGGAGAGGTTTCCAAGAAGGGAAAAAGATTGTTTCATTAGCGTTTGAATAAAGTTAATTTCTAAATCGTTCACATTTAAAATAAAGATAACGAATCCTGTCTATTTTGTATAAATGTTACTGTGAATGACCGATATCTGGCGAATGTCAACATTCTCCGGTGAATGTCAGCATTCACACAATCGTTTCGTGTATGTACGAAATATTTGCTAAATATCATTATTTCTCACTTACACCAGCAAATGTCGACATTCAGCATGCACTGATGGTGAATGTTGGATAAAAATATTTTTATTACGTTGAGACAAAAATGCAACTTTTTAATATGTCAAAATAGGAGAAAGCTTAAGTAACAGCGCATGTAAATAAGCTGTTGAACCTAAAACGAACAGTACGTTCTAAATCATTAAAGAAAATAATACGATAATAAACTTAAACATAAATTATGTGATTTACGGTATACAATCTTATTTATTGCAACAACTTAAATTGTTATGGCACTTTGAATTGCACAAGAGTCCCTTGCTTTTGCAAGTGCATTTATTCGTGAAACACTTTTGCAATGACAGCGTGTATAGCCTTGCCCTCCACTTTTCGAATTAGCTGCAGCTGCTTCTCTCAGCGACATTTCTCGAAAGTAAATCTCATCTATGAAAAGTAACTTTTCTTTACAAATTACGAACTCATTACGGGTATAAAGCTGCTTGAGGGCAGTGGCGTAGCGTGGGTGTCAGCCGCCCGGGCGGAGGAAAATTTTGCCCCCCCTTATTTAGGTATCTCAATTTAAAAGACTAAAATTCAGTTCCGTCACAGAATAAGTAATGAAAAAGTTCGTGCTAGCGTTGCCACCTTTTTAAAATCGCTGACCCGGACGGCAGGTGAGGTTTGTTCGAACAGAAGTTCCTGACGCATGCGTATGTCATTTTGCATTGCGAAGAATAATGTGCAATGCATGCCGGTTCTAAATCAGTTACAGTTAGCGACTAGGAAGACTTGGATAGGAGTAACGCAAGTGACCTAGCTCTATTGAATATTGGAGGTGTATATATACGAATAAATCGTACAAGCAAGAAAAAAAAAGTCGACAGATTGCGCACGATATCCCCGGACGGCGAGTCGATTCCCGGACTGTCCTGATGGTAACACTATTCCGTGCTCATTTCAATCGGTTCGAATCGTACGTAGACGAAAATATGAAATAAAATGGTTCAAATTCTTACAAGATATTATTATTTATTGTGAAATTTTGCCGCCCCCTAAAAAGTGCCGCCCAGGGCGGGTCGCCCCTGCCGCCCCCACTACGCTACGCTACTGCTTGAGGGTTCCATTTTTGATTGCTAATTTATAAAAGTCGGAGTCTTCTATTCCAACAACAACCGCCAACACATTTCGGACATCTATACGGCCACGGTCGACATCAGGAACTTGTATTCGTACGGTATCACCAATTTGAGCAGAAGAAAATTTTCTTTTTGAGATTTTCGTTGCATGCAGTAGAAGATTCTTTTTCGCAGCCGCTCTTTTTATAGAAATAACTTCGTGTTGTTCAGTCAGGGCTTGCTATGAAGACGTGGTGGGTTGCAGCTCCTCTTTAATATTTTCCTTTGGAATATGGTATTCGTTATGGCCACTGCTCAAATTTTCTTGAAAAGTATTAACAATTTTTTCGACCCCCACCAAAGCTTATCTGTGCTTGTCGACATACACCGGCGATTGTTCGAATGTATAACAATATAACCAAATATTTGGTCTTTCACCGACGTATTTTGTATGAGTCGACATTCACCGGAGAATATCAACATTCTCTGATTTCGGTCTTTCACAGTAACATAGATAAGAATCATCTTGTTTGTAAAACCGAGGTTAATCCGTTTAATAGGTAAAACTAGATTAAAATTGATGTACTTCTTTAAACTTTGTATATAGTTAGTTTAAACTTTGTATATAGTTAGTTTAGTTGTATATAGGCATGCTAGGTCAGGATTTTGACACCAATGTATGTCTTACTGACAGACACAGAAACCGATGGTCGCTAAGTTTGTTTTTGCGCGAGCGCAAAAACAAACTTAGCGACCATCGGTTTCTGTGTCTGTCAGAGTCAAGTTCAAAAACACTTCAGAGCCAGTTAAATTTAAAACTTAATGTATATTGAAAATAAACGTATGTACAGTTACAATTAAAGTTCACATATAAGAATTACAAACATTAGATATTAACAAAGTTCAAAGTAATCATCCACTGCAACAGGTCCGTCAGAAAAGCACCTTGCGACGTACAAATTCAAAGTCCACAACAATACAACAAGATGAGGCAATCTTCTAAAACATCTTAGGCGAACTAAGATCAGCGTGAGTTCACTTCCTATGTCCGAAGCAAACTGATCTTCCCGACAGAACTTCAATCCTTTTATAAGGATTGAAACAGCCTTGGATTCCACCAATCAGCATTTACCAGCTCTATAAGACGTCCGCCTATGGTCTGATGTCTTTTAACCAATGAGCGGTCGAGTCTTCAAAATGGTCTGATCGCCGTTTCTATGGCGAAAACAGTCGTTCATAAAAAGGCGGAAAAAGCGTGTGCCAGACGATTTTTATCCCGACAGTCAGTAACTGCGCTGTTTCACAAACCTTCTCCATTCCGAACTCGAGCTCCAGCTGTTTCACAAACCTTCTCCATCCCGAACTGTGTCTGTCAGAAACTGCGCTGTTTCGCAAACCTTCTCCATCCTGACTTCGAGCGCCTATACACGCGCTCGAATTCAGGATGGAGAAGGTTTGTGAAACAGCGAGTGAAAGACGTTGCTTAACGACCAGATCAATATTAACAAATACCCGTTTATTAGATAAGTAAGTTACATGTATATACAGTAGAGCGTCGTTTATCCGAATCAATTGGGGACTGGGGTGGTTCGGATAACTTATTTTTCGGATAACGAATCATGTACGAAAAAATATATTAATTTATCCCATGTTGAAATTTCTCTCCGTTGCGTGTCGCGTCGCGTTGAATTTTCGTCGATGTTAAGCCTAAGGAAGACTATTGTATCGTTAAAAATTATTTTTTTATTTTGTACAAACAAAATAAATATATTGAAAAATATAAAAACAATAAAAAATTATACTCCAGAAGTTAATTTAGTATCAATAACGTAAAATATTTGAGTAGCCCGAGAAATAGCCGAAGATTGCAGCGCCACAGCACTAGCGAAAATTTAAATTTGCCGACTGGAATGCTTTCGGATAACGGACGTTTCGGATAACCAGCTTTCGGATAAACGACGCTCTACTGTATAAGAGTTTATAACGCTTTATAAAGATTTATAACTAGTTTTATAAGGATCTCTACAAAATAGCTATTATCATTAATGTCACAAGTCCCTTACTGTGTGTGTGAGAGAGAGAGTTCATAATTATTCGCAAGTGGATAAATACCTTTCGAAATTTAAGGAGATCCGTTCTTTAGTCGTCGGTGAATCTGAGGATCGGCGAATCGATGATTCAGAGGATTTTGAGTATAATCGTATAGGATGAGGATTATTTGACGATTCGAATTGGATCGTCGGTTATAGCTTGTTATAATTGATAGGATAGCTTGGTTAGGATCGGCACGATCCTAACCAAGCTATACTATCAATTATAACATTAATGTATCCGAGACATTGATGTATCCAGACAGGCGATGTATTCGAGATGAGCGACGAACTTTAGAGACAGCGAGCTCACAATGACAGACAAACTCTATGACAAAAGAACTCTCTGTGTCGTCATCGGACATTTCCTTTTATTTGGTGTCCTGACCTTCTCTTTCTCATGCCTGCCTTTGGTAATGTTGATTTCCTCGTGCAATAATGATTTTTGTGGTTAGGTTCCTGGTGACATATTCGATGTGTCACCTGGGAAAAAAGTGACTCCAGCAAAAGATACGACCATATCCTCCGGTAATTAAATTATTTTTTGCTGCAAAAATTTTAACACATTAATTTCGAATTTTTTTTTCCACTCGAAAAGTTATCGTAAAATCCAAATCCTCACAATTTCATGAATTTCAAAGTCTGCGTTTATTTGTTAATCTTGGATTAAAATATTTTAACTCAATTCCGCAAAGATTTCAGAAATAAATTGATTCTTCAAGCAACATTTTTGTTTAATTTAGAAAAAACTAGGTTGGCGCTATCATCTATTGAGAGTTTCTAGACTAAAAAAAAATTAGGTTCCAAGGAAAGTTAGCATTTTTTTTCAATGTCGATAATTTAGAAAATTTTTATGATGAATTTACTTTTTCGAATTTAGAAATAAGGCAAATAGAAGATCATCATAGACTAAATTCGTGCTATACGAAGATTTTGCAAGATTTGGCGTTTTTGACTTTCATTAATTCCGAGAATCATTTTAAATTAATTCAGGTTATTTCACATATTCGATGTAACTATTAGGCTTATAAACTTTTTCCACAAAAACTACGTTGCGATGCTTTAAAGAATTTAAAATTAATATATTTTGATAAAATATATTTCTAAGAAACATAATGAATTGAATAACGATGACAAAGTATTTCCTTTTGATAGAAAAGCCAGGTGCAGTTTGTTTATTTGTTCGCTTTAGATGCAAATATCGAATTCTTGGAAGTATTTCGAAAGTACATATTGACACATAACAAAAAAATAGGTTCCATTTTCATAATAATAGATTTCTCACTTATATGTATATTAGTCATCTTAACTGGACTGTCAGGTCCAGTTAAGATGACTAATATACATATAAGTGAGAAGATGCCAAGTGTAATCATAATCATAATACAAGTGAGAAGATGCCAAGTGTAATCATAATACAAGATGCCAAGTGCAATCATTTAAACACACAAACAGATTTCATTGTCAGTGGATGTTGACAATGAAAAACAGTTTTGGAGCACAAGAATCGATTTAGTTATTTAGGTAATGATTATAGTTAAGTAGACTGATAGAGTGATATTTACTTTACATAATTTAGAAAATTATTATTAAAATTCAGTATTCAGTTTGTTTGAATGACTACATTAGGCATCTTACCGCGACATCTTAGTCATTCATTTATATATAATATAATATTATATCATAAATAAATATGGCGGTTCAAGAATAGAGGTTGCTGACAATGGCAACTTTGGAACCATAGCTACGTCATACGTTAATAGGTTTTCTTACTTCATAGCACATTTAAGTATATAGAACTGTTTTATTTTGAAATAATTTTAGTTGAAAGAATGCGTGGTGTGGTATCCTGGGTTTTTCTTTCAGAAATTAGAATGCTATTCAAACGTTGATCATCTTCGCTTTCCAAGCACACAACTAATTCAGAGAATCTGTGCAAATAGAGGTCTATGTTGACGAATTATGGAACGATATGTAAATTGACATCTTTTCCAATTCACTTTAATTTCCTTTTCTTATCTGTCATATTTTGCTTTTTTAACAGTCACTGGTTGGCGTATGGCGATATTATAAAAGTCATTTATATTATGCTTTTGTCCACTTTGGACGTTATTCTTAACTAAGACTTGTTACACCAAGGGAAGAGAATCACGCAACTTCAAATTAAAATATTATTATTGTAACTTAAATAATCCTGTATGCCATTTTATTTTAGCAGTTCGAGTCAAAGCCCCTCTTTAGCAGTCGTTATATTTTTTGGATGGTGCTCCACGCTTGTCGGTGGGAGGACGTGTTTTAGATCGTTCCGTATTTCGATCGACTCATTGGCTGTACGATTAAGTTAAAAGCAGGTTTTGTTTCTAACTTTTTACTGTAGTTATACGCTATCGTCTTACGTTTATTCTGGTAAATTCCGTATTTTTATTTAAGTTACGGCATCTTTTGACCGTGATATCGCGCTGTATTTCAGGTCGTTTCTCGCGGGGTTTATGTTTTCGGGTTGATTAAATCTCGCTGTACTGTCTGAAAGTAGCTCTCTTTTTGTAAGATACGCATTTTGTCATAACCTGTGTAAATTCGGCCAAAATTCGATACATTTGTTAAGGTGCTAACGACGATTTTCTGTTCTCCACGTGGCTGAGAACAAAGGTCTTTGTCTTCGCCATTCCATAGTGTAGCAGTGCACTCCAATTAACCCTAATACGGGTTATTCTACTCGACCCTAGCACTGTTTTCACTGGGTTTTTGCTAGCCAGTTGTCTTTTGCGTACCCTAGCCTAATTGTACGCTGTTCGTTTATAATTATACATGTTAATTATGAATAGTTCGACAACGGACTACCCGGAAAAATCTATTCTAGAAACGATCCCCACCCAATTGGAGTTCATTTTGGGAACGATACCGGCCAACTCACTCGGCTCGGTAACGATTAAGAACAGGAAAAAAGTTAGGCAGGCGGCACTAAACATGCACGCGGCTGCCAACAATTTATTCGGAATAGTTTTGGCTCTACGGAGCCAGAAGTCATCCAGTGCTCGCAGCTACGCCGAAGTCACCAGATTAGGTACAAAAAGGGAAAGTAGCACGACAACAATGATAACTGAAGCATTAGCTTCTAATAAACCTGATGAGAACTTACGTGAAATTATTCTGGAGCCTGTGGCCACTGCCAGTGGGGAGAAACTATGCCCAGAAGAAGTCATGAACACACTGCAAGACAAAATAGACCCCACCTCGCTTAGTATAGGTGTAAGGAACATTACATCTACGGCAGGCGGGAATGTCAAAATAAAACTTAACTCGGAAAAAGACTATCTTAATCTGAAACAAGCAATAGAAACCCTTCCAGATGTAAATGAAAAAGTAAAGATCACCAAACCACGGAAAAGGAACCCAAGGATTATAGTGCTAAATGTCCCTAAAGATGAGGATAAAAACGAGTTTCTAACAAAACTATTCAAGCAAAACGTCAGAATTAATGAGAAATTCATACTGGAGAGTTTTTGTAAGGAAGCAAGGATCATCAGTGCAATTGACTCAAAAAAGAAGAATGACTGTAGACATGTCATAATCAGCGTAACGCCGGCAGTACGGAATACTTTAATCAATATTAAAAAGATATGATATGAGTGGGGCACGTTAATAGTGGATGATTATATACCTGTTTTAAGGTGCTACAAGTGCACTGGGTATGGTCACAAAGCAGCTGACTGCGACTCGCAGGAGCAGTGCAGTCACTGCACGAAGAGACATAAGTACAAAGACTGCCCGAATCGGAACGACGGGCCGCAGTGCACTAACTGCACTAAAGCCAATAAAAATCAACCAGAGGGAAGAAAGTACAGAACAGCACATAATGCTTTTTCTGCACTGTGTCCAATACTGCAATACTACAAGAGGCTCATAGTAAAGCAAACTCTATATGAATAATTATACACTTGATTCTGCTGCCCCACCATCATGGCTACTACGACCAATACTCTACAAATTCTACAAATAAATACCCAGAAGTGTAAGGCGGCTTCATCCCTTGTGATGAAAACTGCAAATGATCTGGATGTGGATATTATACTCATTCAGGAGCCGTACACGGTAAATAATACTATCACCCGCTTTTGCAAGTGGCAAATTTTGAATAAGAGAAACAGTAATCAAAGACCCAAATGTGGTGTTATTATCAGAAACACTGATATTGATGTGGCTATGATCCTGGAGTTGAGTTCTGACCGCATTACTACGGTAGCCATTAATTCTAATGCTATTAATTACATCATATGTATTTATTTCTCTCCATTCGACTCTGATGCAGAATGCATTGAGGAACTCAGTAAGGTTGTCCGCTCCTTAAGCAGTGACAAATATATCATAGCAGGGGATGCAAATGCTAAATCCCCAACTTGGTTTCATAAAGAAGAAGACCACCGTGAAAGACTACTAAATGATTTTATGAACGAGGCTGACTGTATATCGCTAAATACTACCGATCATCCTACATTCTTTACCAGTAGAGCCAAAGGCTGGACAGACGTCTGTCTGGCCCCCACAGCTGTGGGTAGGTATATTGAGAATTGCGAAACTTTAACAATCACGTCTTGTAGCGACCATCGTTACATTCTAACTGCTATTAACAATAACACTCAGCCCAACACTACCATCCAGGACGCCCGCCGTCGTATAACAAACTGGGAAACTTTCAGGCAACTCTTCGCAGTTCACTGGAGAGAGTACAGCTTTCACCCCTTCGTGAGCCCAGCAGACATTGATCACTATGTAAGACGTATAACTGAGTCAATCATGTGGGCAGCTAAGTCTTAAGCAACCTATAAGGCTAAGAGTAAGAGAAAAACACACTGGTGGAGCAATGAGTTGGAGCAAAAGAAGCATGAAATCAGGAGGCTGCGCAGGCAATGGCTACGAGCCGAGAACAGTGACCAGAAAGAGCAAAAGAAAGAAGCCTATGGCAAAAGCTTAAAAGACTATAAAAAAGCAATAAACCAAGCCAGAACCAGAGCATGGAAGAAATTCTGCACCGAGACCTGTAACGATCCCTGGTCTCAATCATATCACATTGTCTTTGGGAATAACAAAAAGGCCACTATCCCCAATCTCACTAAGAAGGATGGCACCGGTACCTATAATATTCTTGCAAATATTGAGAAACTACTTGAGAATCATTTCCCAAATGATAGCGTAGACAATGAGCTGGAAATGCATGAGGAAGTAAGGAATAACATCACTGTCCCCCAGAACAGCAAGGATGACCGTTGGTTTTCGTTTCGAGAAGTAAAACATATGGTAAATACTATGGCCAACAAGAAAGCGCCGGGCATTGACAATATCACTGCAGAAATGGTGAAGGCAGCGTTTCAAGAAATCCCTATTGCTTTCATGATATTGTATAATGCCTGCCTAAACCACGGCTACTTCCCAGAGCTGTGGAAGAAGGCAAATGTTAAGTTTATTCCAAAAGTGGACAACCCAACTATGGAATGTGACTACAGGCCCATCAGCTTGTTGCCAACAATGGGGAAAGTCCTGAATGGTCTCCTCATTGGCAGAATAAACTGGCACTTGAGTAGCAACAACCTGCAGCATAAGAACCAATATGGGTTCCGCCCTGGCTGTTCGGCCATCCACGCAATACAGGGTGTAAAGGATTTTGTTAACCAGGCATGGGACAGCGATAGACATGCTTTGCTGCTAAGTGTTGATTTTTAAAGGCATTCGACCACCTATGGTGGCCTTCCATATTGCATTGTTTGAATCAAACTAACTGCCCGAGCAACATATATAGGTTGACCAACAGCTACCTGGAAAATAGGACTGTGGGCTATTACTCAAATACAATTAACCTGGAAAAGAGTATTAACAGAGGCTGCCCGCAGGGTTCCAGAAGTGGCCCAGGACTCTGGAACCTAGTATATGATGGCCTGCTTTGCAGCCTTGACTCAAACCCAGATATCAAGGCACAAGGTTTTGCTGACGATACGCTGATAATGATAGCGCATCAGAATAGTAACATACTACAAAAGAAGGCTAATGAGGTTCTAGAGCTGGTCAGTAACTGGAGCAAGAAGAACAAACTCCCGATCAATTATAATAAAAGTGAAGCAATGGTGTGCGCAAAAAACTCCAGGAGGAAGCAGCTACAGCGCCCATTGGTCATTTACCTGGACAAGAAAAAACTAAAAATTGTGTCTTGCCTTAAATACCTTGGGGTTTACTTAGACCCAAAGCTAAGTTGGAAGATCCATATCACAGAAATCTGTAAAAAGGTTCAGCAGAGAGTAAACCTCTTCAACTACATCTCCAGAAACACCTGGGGACTTGTAGTAAGAACTGTAAATTAATCTACAGGGGAGCGATAGAACCTGCTATTCTGTATGCGGCGCAGGTCTGGGGGGACAGAGCGGCATTAGCCTATAACAAGAGGAAATTACTGTCTGTCCAGAGACGTGCTGTTCTGTCTGTGCAGAGACGTGGCCAGAGACGTGCTGTCCAGAGACGTGTCTGTACGACATATCGCACGGCCCCCACCGTGCGATATGTCGCACAGTGGTTATAGCTAACATTATCCTCATTCACCTACGCATTAAAGAGATCTTCTGGCAGTGGAACATGATGACCATTAGCCATCAGAATATTACCACCGAGGAGATACGGAATCTCTGTAGCAAGGATTTGATTCCTCCTAATAGTGCGAACTTGATTGACTCCATTATTAATTACAAGTTAGACAATTATCTTACTGGAAGTACTCTCGGAAGACACCCAGGAGAGACGAGTAGCTATACCATTAATGTCAGGAACAATCATTATAGCAACAGCAGAGCCCACTGGAACATCTACACAGATGGCTCACGCAATGATAAGGGTACCGGTGCAGCCTTCGTCATCTATGATAGTGAGAATGAGATTCAGCATCAGCAATATTACCGGCTGCACATGCATTGTACTAATAACCAGGCAGAACTGCTAGCGGTTTATAAAGCTCTAAGCACCATCACTAAAAATAGGAGGATCTACGATGGCAGCATTTGTATCAACACAGACAGTATGTATGTCATTAATGTCCTTTCGAACAATAATAAGTGCACAAGAACTGGCATGGAGGTCAGACATCTTGCCAGAAACCTCAGCAAATTTGCTCAACTCAGTTTTACCTGGGTGCCTGGGCATACGGGTAATAAAGGCAATGAGCACGCTGATGCCCTTGCTAAAAAGGTCACCACAATGGACATCACCACCACTTTTTCTAATATTCCCATCGTCCATATCAAGAACAACATCAGGGACTGTATAATGGAGGAGTGGCAAAAGGATTGGGCTACCTCAACCACTGGCAGAACCACCCACAAGTTTCTTCCGTCGATTAATAAAAGGCAGGCTCTCAGCTACTTCACCATTTCTCATGCCATCACGCAATGCTTGACAGGTCATGGTAACTTCCCCTCTTACCTAACTAGATTCAAAAGGATCAATAATGATAGGTGCGGTTGTGATGGCGTCTCTGAAGGAGACGCCCTCCATTACATCTTTCACTGTACGCTGTACGAAAGACAACGAGAAGAACTCACCTACCACTGTCTACGGAAGGGATTCGGTTGGCCTCCTGAACCCAACATTCTCTGCGAGGATCAGGAGATCTTTGAGCTGTTTGCCAAATTCATAAACTCTTGTAGTCGCTTCGAGTATAATTCCGGCCTACGTCAAACCTAACCGGTTCTTCAGACTCCATCTGAAGCAACATGCAAAGATCCCTCTGCTATCTCACTCTGTACTGACAGCCGGTGGGATCGCCACTCTCGTCACCAGCATTTTGGTTGGTTGACTGGTGAATTTGCCCACTGGTCTTCGTTGCCTGCTTCTGTGCAACAGCGGTCTTGCACTCTGTAGGTGTTTCCCATGGTGTCACGTGTAGCGTCTCTTGTACTGGACATAGATTGCACCTGTGACCCACTGTGCTTCGCTCCGATCAGCAGTCTCGTCACCTTGGTCTTCTGTTATCGCAACATTGTCCTTTATGTAACATTCTATCTGTGTAATACCTGTGTTTTAGTGTACTGTAGTATTTTTCGGTCGGGATTACCAGTGGCGACAGACCACTGCCATGTACTCTTTGTTCTGTAATTACTATTGTAACCGTCTAGCCAGAAAGGCAATCTGTAAGTTGTTTGCACCATCTACTGTTTTCTTTTGTAAGTGTGATGCTAATCAGGATTGTGATCCCAAACTCTACCTCCACTTTCTACCTCTTTTTCCCCTCTTCTATCCCATTACTCCCATTCCCCACTCTACCCCTCACTCATCCCTCTATTACCTCCCCTTCTCACATGGCTAAGTCCAACTAGGACAGCTATCTCAACTTTACTTTCAAGTTCAAGTTGGTCAGGTTGACAACTGGATGGTCCCAGGGCACAGCTGTGTAATAATTTGTGTCGAGAGATATGCATCGTTTAAACGTCAAAGAAACAGAGAATATTTTCACTATGGAGGATGCCACAAAATATGAAAATCTGGTGGAGAAGCTATGTGTCCTTGAATTGGTCATTTTTATAAGCTTTTTTGGGTCCCAGATCAATAATTTTGATTGGTCGATCCTCCTCACTTCCACTTTCTAATTGGTCTTTATACATCCTGCGATCTGGGTTCCAATCTTGTTACACTAGATAATGAGTCAACATTGCTTGTCCATACAATCCCAATCAAAGATAGTCGATCTTGGGACTTACATCATTCTATTGTTGTAATTCGAGAAGTTCACTTTTCTAAGAATTACTTTTAAACACGTCCTTTTAGGGACAAATTTTTATCTTTCTTCTCTTATCAGTTTTACAAAATAAAAATCTTTCCCCTTTTCTATCTTTTTTTTCAAGGAAAAAAAAATTTTATTTATGAGTATGGTTCTGGTTCGCTTTCAGAGCCTCACATACTATATTCCAGAAGTGAGTTTTTCATTTTCCACGAGAAATTGCTCATACTGGAATCTGTATGGGCACTGATGAAAAGCTACCATAAACTGTCTCATCTCCCCAATCTGATGGCAGCCAAGGCTACACTTGCAATACTAAGTGCAATACAAATACTAAGTGTGCAACAAATAGCTGCAAATTTGAAAATAACAAATTATTTGTAATTCAAAATATCATAAAAGTTCATTTTGTTGTAATAAGTGATGGTGAGATTCATAATTTACTATGATTAATGATACAGTTGAATTTGATAATTTAAAATAAATTATACTTCACGCCAACTTTTGAATATATAATAACTACACTTAAGTGTTATGGCATTACCAATATCAACTTTTAGCATATGAAAATGTTTGCTAGTACTTTCAGTAGCATAAAGTTACCATTGTCAGGCAAATATCGAATACAACAGCTATCAAATTTTACGTTTTTGAACAATATTTGAAATGAAATACAGTGGGTGATTGGTTAATGAACATAATCCGTTCCGAGACTTTGTTCACTATTTCAATTGTTCGTTACCAATTATCAATTTACCATAGGTTTTTATGGGAATTTAATTAATTCATTCTGGAGACCACCAAAAATAAAAAAATATGTACTTTCTTACTATGTTTGTTTATATATAATAATAAAAATACATACATGCACAGTCTTGTGTTTTTATTAGTCATGTTTTTCCATTTGAAAGGGTTAAAGAATCTGTCTAATGTTGATTGCTTTTCTCTCTTCTTCAGGATTTTTCGTAAGTAATTAATAGGATTGCAATTGTAGAAATCCCCAAGCCTCAACCTGGTTTGGATGCCATTCTAAGACCGTTGTTCTGACATCCTCCCACTTCTTCAAAAGATGTTTAATAGCAGATATTGGCATTCATCTATTTTTCAGAAGAAAACATCTCGCTGAGTTTCTTGGTGTTATTCATTCAAGAGTTTTTGGCATTCTTCTGTTGTCTGATCCATTTCAGGTTCTATTATGAGCTCTTCAATGTTCTTTATTTCTCAGATATGATTTTTGTTACTCCTTTAGCTGCTTGAGTTTTCTCGATTATACTATATCTTTAGTAGATAAGATTGAACTGTGGCCTACTGTAGACCTGTTCACGCCATACTGCCCAGCAACATTAGGCATCTTCTGCCCACTCTCTACCTTTGCTATTATACTCTCACCTTTCGAAAAGAAAAACAGACGCAAAACTTAACGAATGCCTACCTGACAGTCTCGCGAATACATAAATGAATTGTTTTGTCAGAAAAATAAAAGGCTGGAATTACAAGGGAGAGTTTCAAAGTTCAGAGGAATACTATCTGATTGGTATATACCGGCTTGAACGTCGATGTCGACATCTTTCGCGCTCCAAAAAGTTTCAAATTGTTGCCCGAAGACAAGGGAAGACCAATCGGTATTCATTATTTTACGTCGCTTCTTCTTGTGTTTGTTCTGTGTGGTGTTCGTTATCCAATCACGTGTTTGTTGTCCAAACATAAAAATCTTTCGCGAAAGTGTTCGTTGTCCAATCTGTTCGTTAACCGATCACCCACTTTATAGCACATGGATGGAATATGAAATTAATTTGAATAAAAACGATGTTCTAAAAATATACAGTAATAACATATGGTGTAATTTTCCAAGTTTGTTTTTGCTATTGCACGCTATGTAAACTTGTTTATACAAAAAAAAAGAATTAAAACTGTTGATTGAATTGTTTGAATAATGTAACCCATAATTGTGTGATTTCAAGAGTTGGGGTGTTGCAAGGTGTTATAGCTGTTATTTAGAAACTCTCCCAAATAAATAAATCTTTCCGATTATTGCACCATTTGAGTAATTTTGTTTGGAATCAGAGTGGTTGATAATTTTGGTCAAGCACTTTTTTGCTAATTCTATTGATGATCTACTGTGTTTGATGTCTTCCTGATGTTCTAAGATGCGAGAATATAAAATTCTGGTTGTGGATCCTATGTAGCTAGTTTCTTCTCCTGACAGAGCATGTTTTAGTGAAATTTGATACACCACAGGTTTTTCATTTAGTTGAAATATATCTCTGTTGTTGCATAATAGTTTTCTTAGGGTTGGTTTGGGGTAATTGGTAAAACAAAACCAATCTTTCTAAAAAGATGTACAGTAAAACCTGTCTATGGCGACCACCCATGGTTCCTTCAAAAAGTGGTCTTTTAGACAGGTGGTTGTCCAATACAGGTGGTGCTGTAATACCATATTTCCGTACATATTTTGTGCACTTTTTAGCCATCTCTACTGAGAAAAACTCGAAGTAAGCAAAAATAAGCAAATTTTTTCAATGATAGGGCTATATTGGTATTATATTTTATTTTTATCAGATAACTCGATTTACAGGAGTCGTCGTGATTTTATAAGACAGATTTAATACCAATATTTTAAAAATTAATACAATGCTCGCATTTTCTCGATTATAATGCACACTTTCTTTTATCCAGCTTAATTAATTCAACTTGGTTCTCTTCGTTCACTCCTCATTTACAAGTATTATATCATCGATATACAAGAGCAATATCTCTACATCACTTTGATTTTGGTATTCGTTAGTTTAATCTTATTTTAATATTATTAAAAATACTGTATTTTTTAATATTTAATATTTTCTTAAGTACAATAAGAAAAATTATTAATTAATAATAAAACGATTTTATTATTTTTTCTCATTATACGATTTCATTACATTCCGCGATTTCATTGCGGAATCAAAAAGGAAGGTTGCCTGTAAAACTGATTTTTGCATTAATGCGTTTATTGTTTTTTTGAATATTACTGCGAAAATTACTTGAATATTATTTTTCTAAAAATATCATGGAAATAAGACAGGTTGATACAGAAACTATTTATCACATATGTACAGTACTGTATATGAGCTTCAAAATAGATAAATAAAGATAAATAAATTTTATCAAACGATGAGATCAGCCTATTAATTGTATCGTGTACAATATTTTTTACCCCCAAGGAAAATACTGTAGGTCTATGGTAAAATAAATTTTGTTTTCCCACAGTTAAACTTCACCGCTAATTGCTGTTGTGATAACTTTAATGTGATCTTCTAACAACAGCACTTTGGATTTCTTTCATTTTTCGGACAATTTCAAACAAACTGAAATGAATTTCTGTGTGTAGCGTGCTTGTAATCCAAAAAATGATTCTTGGTAGACGATCAAATAGCAATTGGTTAGGAAAACATTACGGTATATTTATAACAATTTTTTGGCGACTCTTTGCGCAGGCACGATGTGGCTTTAATTTTTTTGAACTTGTATTCAAACTCTTGTTCAAATTTTATTCCAATACAAAGAACCATTGAGGAATTGTTAAAAAACCTGATGGACTCAGAAGGAGTTTGAAAACATTCATTTTTGTTTGTTTTCATTATCTACACACAGTAATTGGTTCAGAGTATGTGATTAACTATATCTCAGTGTGGTGAGTGGTTGTTTATTTTTTAATTTTTATTCTTCAAGTTACGGATTGTTGGTCCTTGTCCCCTTCAAAGTACTCCCCTCTCCTATTCCCGCACTCATCCCAGTGGTGTTTCCACTTTGTAAAGCAGTCCTGGTAAGCTTCTTTCAGAATGTCCTTTAATGCTTGTGACAAATTTGTTTTAATGTCATCGATTTGCCAAAACAGCATCCTTTCAGCACTAATTTTAATTTTGGAAATAAGAAAAAATTGCATGGAGCCAGGTCTGGTGAGTAGAGAGGCTAGGGTAGGACAGTCATTTGATTTTACACACAAAACTGGCAAATTGACAAGGCTGAGTCAGCAGGCGCATTGTGATGGTGAAGAAACCATGAGTTACCTCGCCACAAGTTTGGTCTGTTTTTGCAAATTTTTTCACACAACTGTTTCAAAACATCTGCATGGTACTGACAGTTGACTGTTTGACCTTGAGACAAAAATTCAAAGTGCGCAACTCCATTGAAATTGAAAAAACAGTGAGAATCACCTTGACATTAGATCAAAGACTGTCATGCTTTTTGGGCTTGGAGATCCTTTGCCAACCCACTGTGATGATTGAACTTTTGTCTCACTGTTGTAGCTGTAAACTCAACACTCATCACCTGTTATAATCCTTTGCATGAATATTTTGTCATCATTGGCTTGTTGAGGGAGTTCCAGGCAAAGGTCCACTCTATTTTCCTTCTGCACTTTGGCCATCAAATGAACAAATTTTGATGCAACTCAATGCATGTTTAATTTTTCCTTTAAAATGTCATGGCTTCACTCTATTGAGATCTCTACCTCTTCTGCAAGTTCTCTGACAGTCAGGCAATGATTTGCACACACCAGATCCTTGATTTTCTGAACATGAGTGTCATCAGTTGAGGTCAAAGGTTTCCTGGTCAAGTCATCTTCAACTGGTTGATAACCACTTTTGACTCTGTAAACCATTCATAACACTCAGTACAACCTAGAGCAGAATGAATTATCCTTAAAGTGTCTGTAAAATTTCCCCAAATTAAGGAATTTTATCAAAATATTCCCCACAATAATATCAATATTATAGATTCAATTTTAATTATTTAAACCCTTGTACTTCTTATTGAAATCTTATTGAAGAGTTATTTATTGAATTTTAAATGAATGTATTTTAAAAATCTATATTAATAACAATCTTACAATTAGGGAATTCGATCCCGGTCCTTATTTCTAATCCCGGGATTTCGGGATTATACTTAGTCGATCCCGGGATTATTTCGGTATTGAGGGTTAATAAAAAATAAGAAAATCTTACAGAAATCAACAAATCAAAATTTAGACAAAAATCAACATATTTTACAGTATACACCTAGCTAATTTAATCACTCTAACTAATCAGACTCAGAGTCAGACTAACCAGACTTAAAATCACTCAGTCTTCATGTTAAATTTATTCTTTTTTAAGCATCACTGAGATCTCTTTAAACTCACATAAATTGAAAAAACCTTTATGTAACAAACTATGCAAATAAACGTTGAAAATTAACAAAAATCTCTCTTAACATCGACTAAATAGACTACTTTCATATAACAACCTAGTAAGTAGGTAGTAAAGTAAGTTTCTTAGCAAAAAGTATTTAAAAATAATATTAATCAGTCACATTTTTCTTAAATATAAAGAAAACTAATCTAATAGGAACATTCTAATTTGAATTGCGAAAATATGATCTGAGAAATAACAACGCATCCTGTGTCTCATCACCAAGTCTGCTTCTCAATTTGTTGCACATATATGCAGCTGCTGAGAAAACGCGTTTAGGTTTGATGGAAGTTGGAGGAATCGTTAGTAAATACTTATAAGCCCGTTCTAGTTATAGCTTCGAGGACACGGGGAGGTTGGAAGAAAACAGTCCGGTCGACACAGATCGGGATTGTAGGAGTAAAGGCTACAATCCCGATTGTTTCGATCATTGTAAGCATGCCTTTCTAAAAATAAACACGTTAATTTTGTAAATTCGGTCTCTGTGTGAGTCTCTCAGCATCCAGCAAACCACTACTCCCAAACGTAAAAAGACTTTCTCGCATCATCCTGACAGATCACGGGCAAGGCGGGGGTCGTAACCTTTTCACCTAAGGTCGACCCCCCTAAGCGAGAGGCGTCGGGTCTATATTAACCACACTGGCAAAACAAGATGGCTGACACATTGACAGGTAAAACGCACTGAGTAGTGCTCTCGACTGCGCCAGAAAATCGATTGGCGCCCGCGAAAATTCAAAAATACACAAATGAAGTATATTACCAAGTAACCCAGTGAGAACTGCTTGCCTATCATTTTAGTTCAAAATACAAGAAGTTTTATTCCAAGCAAGCATCGCAAGCCCGCTAGGTTAATTCCTGCTGCTTGCTTGGAATAAAATTTCTCATATTTTATATTAAAATGATAGGCAAGTAATTCTGTTAAAAGCACTGGCACTGAACGTTTCGCTTCATGCAGTCTATTTTGCAACTTTTTTTAAAATGACGTCAATCCCGAAAATCTCGGGATTAGGAAAACTTAATCCCGAAAATTTTGGGACTGAAAAGTTGTCGGGATCCCGGGATCCCGATTTTCGAGATCCCGGGATCAAATCCTCTACTTACAATGTATAGATTTTATTAAATTGATGTTGTATATGAGACCTGAACAATACTCGAGCTCACATGTTAAAAATTTAATAAAAGTGTCAAATTAGTGGATCGAGCTTTGATTCTAACACTTGTAAAAACTGAAAGATAAACATAAATAAAAATGGGAAAGAATAAAAATTTTTAGTTGAGAGAGGGGGAAAAAATAAACTTTAAAAAGGAGATCTAGTGCAGAGATTATGTTTCAGACTTACATGAATTTGGTTGTAAACAATAAGTAAATATGAGCAGGAGTTTCATAGTTCAATGAATTTCTCTCAATTAAACAAAAATACGATGTCGAATTTGATCCTTTGTGGCCCAAATGGTTTGTTATCTACTTGGAGACAAGACATTGACCAATCAGAAAGTGAGAGATCAGGGAAGAAATCTTCAAAAACCCCAATCTCAAGGTCAAACGAGGATTTCTCTCTGTCTTACTGTGTGAGCCATAACTGTTGCTTCTACTGATTGCTGCCTTGGCCACATTGTCTTCCTGACTTGCCTTCAATGTTCTATGTATATGGATTTTCATCCCTATCCTCACTGTTCTACATTGGACTTTTTTTTTTTTTTTTTTTTGTCACCAGACTTCCTAATTAGACAACTCCTTGAGACATCTCATCCAATCACCCTGGGGATATCAACTCTCCAACAGACCAGCACCAATTTCTGACAAGTCACTCCATTAGATGTAAGACTTAGAATTAATAAATGTATTTGTAACTGTAGGTATCTGCCTCACTTCCATTCACCCCACATTCAATAAATCCTGACATTTGTTTATCCCCAATTTGGCAACCTCACATGTAATATACAGGGTTTTTGGAAAGTTATGCACCATATCATATCATTTGGAAAGTTATGATTCATATCATCAAGTGCTCCACTTGATGATATGAAGAATGCTTTCTGCACCTGATGATATGAAGGATGGCATTCTTCATATCAGGTGCTCCTAGGGTGTATGTGATGACATTAACCTGATAAGTGATATGTACAGTACTTTCCATTTGTAATAGGTTTGCAGATTGTATGGCTGCAATTGTGCTTTCAAATTCATTGATGTTGATTTTCAATAATCAGTAATAAAGCTGTACCATACCTCTTAAGTATCCATTGTTACAGCAATGATGCAAATTACTGTCTGCAATGGTAATATTCTGTTATTCCAGATAAGTATTTAAAGTTGGTTTAGTAGAGTGCAAACAGTGTTTGACAGAATGAGATATACGAAAGGTGAGAAAAGCAAAATATTACAACCTTAGGAATGCAACACAAGGAATAAGTATATCAAACATCACAAAACCTGTTACGTATATAGAAACATCATCAAATGATCGCCTAAATAATCAGGCTTTATAATTCTGCTAATTTTAATAATTAATACTAAGCAATTTGCTACTAGAGGTAGACATTAGGTGCCATCTCTTATGTAAATTAATAATCATAGTTTTAATAATTTATTAAATAATCTTATGCAGTTAATCAAAATTTAAATACATCTGGAAGCAAAGGCTTACTCAGAGTCCAGGTGGCACAACTGGCAAGCACACCACATGGCAAGCAGAGGCTGTGAGTTCAAGTCCCTTCCTGGGTCAGTTCTTTTCTTTCAGATGGTTCTAAATTATTTAATAAATTATTAAAATTATAATTATTAATTTAGTTAAGAGATAGCACCTAACATCTATATCTAGTAGCAAATTGCTTAGTATTAATTATTAAAATTAGCAGTATTTATAGCCCAATTATTTAGGCAATCATTTGGTGATGTTTCTAAACACAAGCGATGATGTGGCATGATCCATGTGTTCCTTTTCAATCAGTCCTATCCCCAACATACTACAATCTTAAAAAGGGAATGGTAGTTAAATTTTGACACACAAATGACTTCGATGATACACCAAGACCTAGGAGGCCCAGTAGTTGCATTGACCATATTCACAGTAAACCTAACTACTTCCATTCGCAGTGTGGCTCTGGAGGAAGAATTGTGTCAATCTTTGTGTATACGATTCTCAAGTGGTTCTCTTATCTTTACAACTTCCAATATCATCAAGAACTTCTTCCCGAAGACTACGTGGCAAGGATAAATTTTGCAGAATTATTTATGAATTTTGGCAACATGGACCCAACCATTTCCAGGTAAATATTCTTCAAGGATGAAGCATTGTTTTGGTTGACAGTGAGTAAACTCCACTGATGTGTGTTACTGGGCACATGTATCACTTATTAGTGAAATGCACTCAATGTCAGCAGAATTTTAACCAAATGAAAATTTGAATGATGAGTTCTTGGGCAATCTTTTAATAGTAGCATAAATTAGATTGAGAACATTTCATATTAAACAGTATTGGTTACCTGAATGTAGCAATGTTTTGTGAATTAATTAATTGTTTATACATACTCAGTTTTTTTCAAACAGAACTAAGAACAGGAGCTATGACAGTTGGAAAGATCTATGGTGGTTTGCTAATTTTAGAGAATTGGAAAGCAACTAAATTTGGCATTTTACCAGGAGCAAATAGTCTGGCGGTATGTATAAAATTAAACATGTATTGTAAATCAAAATTTTTAATATTGATAAATAAAATAATACTTTCTATACAGATTTTTTATTAATTTTATTATGAATATAATAACTATTTAATTTCAGTTAATTTGATATATTGTTTTGGTATAAACAAAAATTAACATATGTATGTTACTTTCTATTTATAAAAGTTTTTATCTATTTTGAAAATTTGCCAAAGCAAATAAGATAAAGTCTGCTTTTGTTGCAGTCTGATGAACTGTTATTTTGAAGAAAAATAATGTATTATATAATTTTTAATTAACATACATAAATTATTAGATATTGATAAATATTAACAATTTAACTACAAGACAGTTTGTTTTGTGTTTAAACATGAACTAAGAATTGAGTTGAAGCACTAGCAAATCAATAATAATGTTTTGGAGCTATCTACAGTGTTGCTGCATGGACACTTTTTAAAAAAGAATTTTTATAAAGTGTCCATGCTCATGCTTGCAACCTTGTATCTTGAAAATGAAATCATGGACCCTCCAATTTTTATTACATTTTTAATTTCCTCATCTCATTTTATGTAAAATGACAAATTTTAATCAAAATTGATCAATCAAACATTGAAAAATGAACTCGATTCTGTATTCATAAAAGAAGCTTTACTAATGCTCTGCCTCAATTAAAGAAAATAAGTTCAGAAATTAAAGTTTAATATTATTATATAAGAATCAAGCTGTAGTGTATATTTTTGGAAATAAATTATCAAAGACATTTTAATCTCTTTAATATTTTTAAATATGTTTCTTTAAATGTTTTTAATTCTATACTTTGTCTCGACTATACTTAATATTTGACAATAATTAACATATTGAATTCTGTAAAGTATTATTTGTTGAACTGTAAACATCAACAAATAATACTTTTACAGTTTAATGTAATATTTAAATTTAAACTTAAAAATATTTAAAAAATAAACGATTCTTATTGTTAATATTTTCTCTCATATTTATAATAATTTCATTACTCTCTGAGGAATGATTTTAGAATAGACTATGGCTTAAAGATCAATATTAAAATTGATGTCATATTATTAATTATGCTACATTTTTAAATATAATTAATTATATTTAAAAGGAAGCATGATTAATTGAGATAACAGATTTTTATTAAATTTTTATATATTTTAAAGACAATAAAATATAATGAGAAACAATTTCAGATTATTTAAAAATGTAATAAAGCTGATGTTTTGTTTTTATTAGTATTCACTTATCACTAAGGATTGTAATAAGTGAAGACTTTACACCAGGGTTGGCCAACCTTTTTGGGAAGAGTGCCACTATCTGAAAAAAAAAAATTATGCATGCCACTTACAACTTTTCCAACATACTAAAAAATATAAAAAGGTGAAAAAATGTTATTTATAGACTGATTATGGGATTTTTACACAAATAGCATATTTTTTTTTCACGTAAGTCTGAGTAGTGGAGGTTTAAAAAATAATACAATAAATAAAACAAAAGTACAAACTNAATAGCACCTTTTTTTTTCATGTAAGTCTGAGTAGTGGAGATTTAAAAAAATAATATAATAAATAAAACAAAAGTACAAACTTAGGTTTTATTGTTAATAATCATTTTTAAAGGTTCAGTCAGTTAGGTTATGTATAAAATAAAAATGAATAACTTGAAATATTTAATTCTAAATAATTATTAAATAGTCAGTACTTAATTAATGTGGCTTTTGAATTTGTAGTTTTTTACCAAGTCATCTATATTAGGATTAGTTCTTGAAGATGCTAACAAAATTAGGTGTTTTAGGTGCATATCAGTTAATCTTGAACAATATTTTGATTTTATTATGTTCATAATAGAAAACACTTGTTCACAAATATATGTTGATCCAAACCTACAACAATATCTGACAGCCAAATCATGTAAATTTGGAAAATTGCTTGTTGGTACAAATTTCCATAATTCAATATAATTTAGATCACTTGCAGTTGAAATAAGTTCCTTATATTTGCTTTTCAGTGTAGTATGGTACTGTAGGTCAATAATTTCAATTTGGATTTCAGGTGGGTAACAATTAATGTCTTGCAGAAAAATTGAAAAAGGATTTGTGAAAAGATCAGTTTTTTTTTTTTTTTTTTTTATCATCATGAAAATCATCAAACCTAGCACTGAATGAATTCTGCAAAATGGATATTAAATTTTTAAATCTATCATAGTTCAGAGCATTATTGACTTTGGTAGCTAGTTCCTGCATTAATGTGAAATGTGTTAATCTTTTTTCTCCAAAATTGAGACAAAAAACAAGTTTGTTCACAAAAGAAAATATATGACCAACTAGGGTAGGAAAAATACAATCTTTTCCCTGTAATCTTAAATTTAAATTATTTAAATGTCCCATAATATCGGTGAGAAAAGCTAAATCACATAGCCAATCTTCATTCTTGAGTAGCAAGCACTCAGTGGGCAGTTCATTGTTTTCTTCCAGATATTTTAAAACACACTCCCTCAAATTCCAAATCTTGCGAGTGAATTTCCTTTGTAAAGCCAGTGCACACTACAATTGTGGGGGCGGAGAGGGGAGAAATAAAAAGACTCGATGAACGATAATAGGCGATATATATCGTCATCGTCTCCCTTGCCGTTTGGATTGCTGAGCGACATGTGGAAGCAGTTGAGTCAGAGATAGATGCTTTGTTTACAAACAACACAACCATTTATTAAACATGAAAGAAGCTTACAAGATTTCCGCAATCTTGGAAGTTCTACGGCGGTTGCGGCCTCTGGGTCTTCCTCTCCTTTCCAAGATAGTCCCATTTTGAAGGCGTGTCCCTTGTTCGTGAATGAACCATTCCATCACGTGTTGACGACTCCGGGACGATGCAGTTGACTTCCGTTGATGGAAAGATGTCGCTCTGAGGTCAGGAGATGGAGACAAAGATGGGTGCGAGACACACAAACAACAACAGATCTGTCACTTGGAACTTTCAGGAGAAGAAGCCGTCGAGTCCTTGAATTTCTGGGGTTTTATCCATTTTCTCTCAGATTCCCCTTTCCGATTGGTCTCTCCTCGTCACCTGATGACAATTCGAAACCTTTTGGGGGCGGGGGAGAGGTCAAAATCGAAGTTTAATTCGATCTCCAACCGGAAATGGTCGACGGACTTACATTCTTCTATTGTTTAAAAGTTAGCGTCGCGTTTTCATAAAATAAAAATCTATTTAATTATTGGGTTGTTCGGAAAGTAAGTTCGTTTTTTTTACCACTAGATGGATTAGTGGTATTTTTCCCGCCATTTTCGTTCTAAACCGTATTATCATTATACATTTTGACAGCTAGCATTTTAAGGCTTATTTCTAAAAGTATTTTGTGTGATTTCGTGCAATTGTTTATTTTTTGTGTCCCATCAAATATGGAAGATCGAAAGCAGCATCTTCGGCATATTTTGCTTTTTTATTACCAAAAAAATATTTTGCTTTTTTATTACCAAAAAAATAAAAATGCCGTTCAAGCAAGAAAAAAATCGTGTGACATGTATGGTGGAGATGTGTTGAGAGAAAGACAGTGCCAAAACTGGTTTACAAAATTTCGTTCTCGCAATTTCGAATTGTAGATGCACCGCGTTATGGATGGCCAATTGAAGCTAATGAAAAGAAAATAAAAGTACCGATTGAAGCAAACTGCGGAATAACAACACGTGAAATCACTAAGAGATTAAATTTGTCAAATTGAACTGTTTATGAGTACTTGAAACAAATTGGTTTCGTTTCAAAGCTCGATATATGAATTCCACGTATTCTTAAAGAGAAATGCTCTATTTGGTGGGATTTTAAGGAAATTTTTTTGGAGCTTTTACTAGACAATTTAACAATTGATTCGAAAGTGTACTGCATTGGAGTAAACAAATTGCGTAATATCATCAAACAGAAAAAGCCAGCCAGAATTGATTAAAAAAAAACAACTGTAGTGTTTTATCACAATAATATCAAATTTCACACAAGTTTGGTAACTCGTCAGAAACTGTTTTAACTTAGATGGGCCGTGCTATCACATCANGAAATCAAACAAAATTTTTTACAAATAAGCCATAAAATGCTAGCTGTCAAAATATATAATGATAATACGGTTTAGAACGAAAATGGCAGGAAAAATACCACTAATCCGTCTAGTGGTAAAACAAACGAACTTACTTTCCGAACAACCCAATAATATATATTTTTCTTTAAAACAATTATTTTAACACGAATTTTAGTGAGGGTTCGGACCTGTCCAGAGCCTCACACAATGAAGAAGTAACTCGCCATCCTCTTCTGTTTCTTCCGGGAAAAACTCACAAAATCGTCATCGATTCAGAGCTCAAGCTTGTATTTTGTTGATACAGCATGCTACAGGGTCAACAACAGAAGACAGGTTTAAGTCCTTGGCACAAAGAGCTTCTGGATGAATAATACAATGATATTTAAAAACTTTTCTTCCTGAATAATTTTCAAGCAATGTAACAAAACCTTTTATCCTGTCAACTATGCAAGATGCTCCATCTGTGCAAACACTATCTAATTTTGTCCACTCTACTTTGTTAACTTCAATTACATCTTTAAGTTCTTTAAAAATGTCCTCATCTGTAGTTAAAACTAGTTGGTCCAAATCAAGAAGTTCTTCCACAATATCAAAATTATCATTCATGTAATGCACAAATATGCTTAACTGTGCATTGTCTGTGATGTCACAGCTTTCATCCAAAGTTAAAGTTTTTGTAATATTGTAGTCCAGAAACAATATGTGTGCCAACATCCTGGCCCATGTCATCTATATGATGCATGACAGTATTTCTAGACAAAGCTATTTTATCAACCATATTTTTGATGTTAATATCACCAATATTTTGGGCAAATATAATAATAAATTTTATTGTCTATTGGGAATTACTTCCCTATTACAAGGGGTTGTAGAAACATGTATCCATATTTATTTTTAATAAAACTATACATTTTCTTTAATTTTTTAGTTTGCATTTATTTCTCGCGTACATATTCACATATTCTTTAATTTAATTTGTTTTGTTATTATAAGTTTCTACTATTTTACAAAAATAATTATAAATATTATATAATTCTTTTTTACTCATATTATTAAATTTTTTTAACAATTCTATTAGCGAGTTGCAATTATAAGAGCTGTTTATATTATAATGTGCACGAATTTCCTTTAACTTTGGACACGTTAATATTAAATGATAAGGTGTTAAAACGTCGACGTTACATAGAAAACATTTAGTTAATAAACTTATATAAGTATTATTGACATACAGCGAATTTTTGTTTAGACGAAGTTGCATTATAAGTCATTTTATATTCAAATTTACTGGTTGCCATATATATGGTTGCATCGAAGGAATTTCAAAAATTTCCAAGTACCACCGATGATATTTACTGTTGTATAGGGAATTCTGATCTTTAATTATAGATTGAGCTATAGCTGATTCTAACATCAATGAGTATCCTGATTTCCAATCTTGAATTTTGTCCTTAAATAATAGATCTGATACTCCAAAGGAGTTAAAAATAGTTTGCAACTTATTATACCATAGTTGTTTATTTTTTTGTGGTTTACTTTGTCTTATATTTTCTTGGTATAAAGTAGTTAAATTGTTATCACCGTTGAAATTAAGTTTATAAAAAAATTTGATAATTCGCTTTAATATAAACGGAAATAACCATATTCGATTCGTTTCGTGACGTAGTGCATATCCTGGTACTGTTCTTTCTATGTGAAATAGTCTGCGTAGATAATATATGTGGAATTGTTCGAGATGGTAGATATAGTCCAAGCACCAAATAGGGCTAGCATAAAATAACATTGGATTAATGATCGAACTATAAAGTTTCATATGTATTCTTAAATCTGAAGTTTTTAATTTACTACATAAAAATAGAAGATTGTCTATTGCTTGCTTAACTTTATTTTTAAGTTTAGATATATGCGATTTAAATGTTAGATTCCAATCGAAATTAACTCCTAGGTAATTTATTTCATTCACTGTCTGTAGCAAAATTTTTTCATGATAAATTTTTGTTTCGTTGATAGATATTTTACTGTTATTCCGAAAGATAATTATTTTAGTTTTACTAGGATTAATTGCTAAATATTTGGACTTAAAATACAGATTTATTTGATTTATTTTCCTTTGGAGTGAGATTTTTGTCGGCGCTATCACTACCAAATCATCCGCAAACAGTATATAATGAAATGCTTTCTTTCCTATAATTATTCCATCTTCTGCTTTAGAGAAAATATGATCTATATCTGCCAGATAAAAGTTAAATAGATATGGGGATAATGGGTCACCTTGAAGAACACCACGTGAATGCCTTATTGGTGAAAGAATATTCTTATTTTGCTTAATCTTTATTTTGTAGTTTTGATATAATAATGATATTGTTTCTATAAATTGAGAACTTGCACCATTTTCCTTGAGTTTTTTTTGAAGTAATGGTACATATACTGAATCGAAGGCCTTTGTTATATCTATAAAAGCAGCGTATATTTTTCTATGTTTTTTTAATAAGTATATCTGAATAATCATCATTAAGGTAAATAATGCAGATTCTGTGCCTTTATTTTTTGTGTAAGCAAATTGAAATTCTGCTTCCAACTCATAAGTTTTAATCCACTGTTGAAACTTTATTGCCAGTATCGACGTAAAACATTTTCTGAGTGTAGATAACAGGGCTATTGGTCTATAATTTTCTGGAGACATTTGGTCTCCCTTTTTGTAGATCATCGTTATTATTATTGAATTCCATGATTCAGGATAGGATAATGTTTTATACATTGTATTAAATAATTTCAGTAGTTTTATTTTGGAGTCTGTTGACAGGATTTTTAAGAATTTAGTTGGTATGTTATCGTCTCCTGGAGTAGTATTGTTCTTTATTTTTTGAATAACTTCTTCCAGTTCGTTCATAGTCATGTCATCATTTAAATACTCATCACAATAGAAATTTTTACCTGTTGGAATTTGTATATTTTTTATGGTGAACTTTTGGTAGAATTTTTTCCAAGTTTCAAAACTTATTCCAATGTTACTCCTTCCTAAATTATCTTTTGTTCGAAATTTTTTGATAGTATTCCAGAATACTTTGCTATTATTAGTGTTGTTAATCAAATTTAATTCGATTCTACGAAGGTAGTTTTTCTTTTTAGTTTTAATTAAGTTATTATAAGTTCGTTTGGCATTTTTATAATTCGTAAAATTTTCATGATTAGGATTTTGTCTGTATATTTTTAATTTTTGTTGCTTACGGAGTTTTTCTTTGTAACAACTACTATCATACCAGATTTTTATATTTTTATTTTGCATATATTTTTTATTTTTGCTTATTATTATGTAATCATTCATTGTATTTATAAATGTTTTATACACTTCTTCACAATTGTAATTAGTTGCTTCAGGCATATTTTTAAATCGATTATCAATTTCCGATTCGTATTTTTCCAGTTTATACTTTATCTTGAAGTTATAATTTTCTATAATATTCAAATTCTCAGAAGGAAACAATCGGAATTTTGCTATTGTTGGAAAGTGATCTGAACTATCAAAATTCGTAATTCGAAATTCTACACAATAATCCACGAGTTGTTCAGAAGCGAATGTAAAATCTATTGTCGAAGCGCCCTTATTAGTTAGACAAGTATATTCTGCCGGAATATCCTGTTGCAATCTACCATTAAGTAAAAATAATCTATGTTCTTTTAGTAACTCGATGAGATATTTTCCCATTCTATTAGTTTGCTTATCTTTTGAAATGCGATTATTAGATATATATTGATTAGTACCTTTATATTTAGAATCTATTAATTCACCAATTCTTGCATTAAAATCTCCCATTATTAAGATAAGTGGAGAAATGTGTAACCAGCTTTCTAATGCTTTGAAACTTCTTTTTAAGTTATTTAAATCATCAGGCTGAATATATGCTATTAATAATGTTATGTAATTATTAATTTGATCTTCTAAGATAGTCTTCAATGGTGAAATGAGCATTATCATATAATTATTGTATTTTTTTATATCAATTATTTTTCCAAAGTTCTTTTTTATCAGAATACATACTCCTCCACTAGGACGGCCCGGACCACTTGGTTTCTGTGCTTGAATCGCCTCTACTATATAATTATTGAAAAATTTTTTGTTGTAATATAGATTTGAAGTAACCCAAGTTTCAGTAATTGCTAAGATATCCGGTTCATATTTAGTGCAAATTCTAACTATTGATGACATTTTGTTTTTTATTCCTTGACCATTCCAATTTATTATGGACACCATTTGATTATTTTTTATAGTGCTGTTGATTTGATTATGTTTTTGTTTGTCTTGGTATCAGCTGTTCCTATCTATTTGGACACTATAAGGATGAAAGTTGTTTACATAAACCAGTTTACACGATTTTAAACTATATGTTATTTTTTCTTGGTTTATCATTAATATATCGTTACGAAGTTTCACTTGATCTTTTTGTTTTCGCCATTCATAGAAAATTGGGAGTAACTTTTTCCTTCTTAATCTTGAGTTTTTAGTTAATTCTGGTGCCATTTGCATGTCTTTCCATTCATTTGATGTATTTCTTAGTTGTTTTTCTTGAATAAAATTATAGAAGAATTTATCACGGGTTTGCCTATTATTAAATATTATTCTTACTACTATGTTGGGTTTCTTTGTTAATAAGTTTGTTTCCGTTATATCGGATTGGGATATATCTTTAATATTAAGTACATCTGTCATGAACTTATATACTTCTGATGTTGATATAGATTTGTCAACAGGATAATTGTATACTATTATATTTTTATAATTATAATCGTTATTTAAAGAATCTATTTTGAATTGCATTAGTTCATTTTCACTTTTTTGTTCTTCTAATTGTTGTTGTAAATTTTTAATTTCCTTCTCTATGTATAACTGTTTTTCCTTGAACTCACGTATTTCGTGGCGTATATTTTCTATATCTTCTTTTATATAAACCATTTGTTCTAGCAGTTTATCATTTGAGTCATTTATTAACTCAGATATTTTAGACCATAAAAGTGCATTAGAAGTGTCAAAATGACTTGCCAAATTAGTAACCGAATTTGATTTAACGTTAGATGACTCACCTGTTGAACTTAATAAAGTTTGTTGATCAAACTCACTTATTTCTTCTTGCAATTTACTATTCAACTGTATTCCATAATCCGTAATGAGTTTTGAGCTTGAAGTACCAGAATAGGCTTCTTTGTTCTCTGTTCTCGATCTTGTGAGTGGCGGCCTTCCTCGGTTAACTGGAGATCTTTGCATAATGTTATTTTTTTGAAATATAACTTTCCTTCGTTAACTTCAAATTACATAATATTAGTTTGCACTCATTTAGTAATGATTTAATTAAACAAACTACTAATTTTCACTTAAATTCCAAATGTAAAGTTTTCAAAATAAAAAGTCACTCGCAGCGTCAACGTCCTGACACGCCCTCCATATTTTGGGCAAATATTAAAAGGCTATTTTTTATTATCTTCTCTCTGTAAGAATAGGGTTTTTTCTTCAGGATAACAACAGAGAAAGTTCATAAGAAGCCTTCACCATAGTTTCTATTTCATCATTTCTCTTCTGGAACAAGGATTGTTGGCAGGCTAAAGATTTCTTTTTTAAACAAATAACAAAGCAGTACTGGGAACAGAATAAATTAAAAAACTACTACTTAATTTAACAAAAATTTAATATAATAAAACGTTTTCAATCGTTTTTAACAATCTTCATCAGTTACAGAAAAAATAGAACATTAAAAATAGAACATAAAATGATTTTGGAATAAATATAAAAATTAAAAATTAATGGAAGACATTTTTGTGGCTGAAATATAGATAATATAGAAATTATTATAGATAATGTAAATATAGATAATATATAATTGAATCTTTACAATAATAGAAAAGTAAGGATTGTACTTTATATCAAAAATTTTTTCTTCTCATATGTTAACTATGTCTGAATATATGATTTACTACCTTAATTATTCTATAATATCTTAATGTTTGTTGATAAATTTGAATTTAATTAAAATCTGTTATCATCAATAAGATTATACTAGAGATTAGATTATTTTAAAAATTAAAAAGTTAAAAATTATATAATAATAATAACTTTAATAATCTGAAAAACAGTTTATTCTCTAGAATACTATAGGCCTATATTATTTATGTAAATAAAATTAATAATTTTGAATTTAGTAATTTAAAAACATTATTTAAATGTTTTTTATGTTATATATTATATAAAAATTATTGTGACTAGTATTTTGCTTAATAAATATCTAAACAAGTAATAATTGCTCTAAAATGAAAAGCATGATTAATTCTATATCATATATTCTTTTCTTAACTGAAATTTTAACTGAAGTTTCATTTTGAATATATTGCAATCTTATTTACAATAATTATTTTTAAAAATTAGTGGTTTTAGTATTCAAAAACCAGAATTAATAAGGAGATTATTATTTTAAAAATAGTTATTGTGATAAACAGTTTTTAATATTTTAAAATAATTTTTCATTGTCTTATTGGGGCTGGATTCGTGAAAGTGTTGTTAGTAAAATAATGATATTTTGTTGTTCAAACATATACACAAAACATGTTGATCTGCATCATTATTTAACAACAGAAGAGGTGTTATTATTCACATTTTAAGATGGCAGAAGAAACAGTTCATGGTCAATGATGAGAACAATGTTAATGCTAAATCTATTGGTTACTCCATCTGTCTATCAGTTATATTTCAGTTTTACAGTAGCTTAAAAACATTCACTGTACAAACATTTTTGTATCATTGATGTTGTTCTGAAAGACTAGTATTCAGAATTATAAATTTATTTCACATGACATTCACAGTTTTTTTATTTTGGATTGGAATTGCTTTTAAAGGGCATTCCAAGCTTCTAAGAAATTAATTTTTTATTTTCGTAATATATTATTATCGAATTCTGTATTAATAATTTTTTAAATATAAAAAATACTCTATCAACAGTTGTAATTTTAGAAACTGATGTCAAAATTTAGAAAAAAATATTATATATTTGAAAATTTTATCTAAGCACATTATATTGGGTTGTCATAATAAGTTCAGTTTATGGGTAGGTATAAATATCAACTGTCAAATACTTGCAAGATGATGTGATCTGAGTTTTATTAGTGGCTATTAGCAAATAGTCTCTAAATGTAAATTTTAACACTAAAGTGTCAATAATGCAATAAAATTTTGTTTTTGAATTCATTTAAAATGAAACATTTGAAAGTGCAGATATGCCATATCCTGGTGTGGGAGTTTAAACTCAGTAATAACACTACAGAAATGGCAAAAAAGATTTGCAATGTCTATGACAGTGGAGTAATTTCAGATAGAGCAGTTTGAAAGTGGTTCACAAAATTCCATTCTGGTGATTTGTCTTTAAAAGATGAAGAAAGACCAGGCCACTTTTCAGACTTTTATGATGACATTTTAATGGTCCTGGCTGAATAGAACCCAGGGCAAATAATGGGGGAGTTAGCAAAGAAGCTGCACACATCCCAATCAACCATCAATTGTAAGCAAGCAAGCTGGGAGTTTGGATTCTGCATAACCTCAATGAACAGAATAAAGCTGACAGAAGGTCGATAGCTGCTACCTTGTTTTCTTGGCATAAAAAGGAACCTTTTGGCTAAAATTGTTAGGGTGATGAAAAGTGTATCATGAAAATGACATTCAAAAAAGACAACGGATTGACAAAGATGATTAGCCTCAACTGGACACCAAACTCAGTGTGCATGGAAGAAAAATTTTATGTGTATGGTGGAATCATCAAGGAATTATCCGTTTCAAGTTGTTGCCATGTAACAAAACTGTTATTGTAAATGTATATATTCAACAGTTAGAGCAGCTTTGGCTAAAACTTCAAGAAAAGCATCCTGCACTTGTTAACAGAAAAAAATCACTTTATTGCATGACAATGCAAGGCCATACACAACAAAGTTTACACGATAAAAAATTTTGGAGTTTGGCGGAATGCTTTACAAGGGTAACACTTCCAAAATGATGATCAGGTTCAGGAGTTTATCCAGGAGTTTTTTGTTTCAAAATTATCAGCATTTTATGCAAAGGCAATTGACATGTTGTCCAAAAAAATGGCAAGAAGTCATCAGTAATAACTGTAAATATGCATTAGATTAAAGTCTATTGTTGTACATTTTATTGGCAAATAAATTTTAGTTTAGAAAACTGGACTTATTTATGACTCGATCCAATATAAAATTTTATATACAAATGAAAGTGTTTGATATTAAAAAATAACTAACTATAAATAGACAGGCAAAAAGTTCCTAGAATTGTGAAACAAATTGAAACACTTACCTAATCATCATCTTAGTAGAACCCTTTTGCACAATTACATACTTGCCCCATAGATCCTATCATTGTTGGAAGCTTTTTTTTGGAATATTCAGTAGTTCAGCCATCACATTTAATTTGATGTCCTCCATAGTACTGCCTGGACAGTGTTACTGGTCATTTCTATATGCAAGATGCAATTTGGAGGAAATGGCACAAATGGTGGTGAGGGTGACTGCATCAGGATAATGCAATGAGATACTTGCTGCTTGTTGTGTAGCATTTCCTTGCCCACAAAACACTTCCTGTCATCACCCAACTACCATATTCATCAGATCTGACTCTGATTTAAATGGTTAGTTCCACCATGCTTTGAGTCCATTGTTTTGCTGATTCTTGAATTAAAGTTACCCAAAATAATAGTATAAGGGGATGTATATTGCCAGATTTCTATTATTTTAAAGATTTCATTTAAATTGGTTAGGTCTTTGGGAGGAACATAGGCAAGTATTAATATCATTAGTTTGTTATTCCTATTTTCAAGTATAGATTTATTAATTGAGATAAGAAGCATGATATAGTTGTCAGATTTTTTAGTTTGAATTATTCTGCAAAAGTTCTTTTTAATTAGTATACTGTGTCTTACGTCTGTTCTTGCCCCCCCTTCGCCACGTGGTGGGTCTAACTCGGTGGAGAGGAGTTATGTAATTCAGGGGTGTGTGACCGAGGGGTGAGTGTTTTATGGACAGGGTGTGTCTCAGGGAGAGGGGTGAAGGGAAGTGGAGAGTGGAGAAAACGGCAGAGGAGCGTGGACAGTGGAGTGAAGTGCGGGAATGAAGATATAGAGCCTGTGCAAGCAAGTCCGTAGAGATTTTTAGAACTTTGGAACCTTTCCCTACCCGGAGTGGNGAAGTGGAGAGTGGAGAAAACGGCAGAGGAGCGTGGACAGTGGAGTGAAGTGCGGGAATGAAGATATAGAGCCTGTGCAAGCAAGTCCGTAGAGATTTTTAGAACTTTAGAACCTTTCCCTACCCGGAGTGGAAGAGAAGAAAAGATCGTCAAAGCCTCATTTATGTCGGTATGTTTCCATGTATTCTTGTTACGTCAGCTTGAGCAATTCATTGTCGGGAGATTTTTGTCATCGATTCGCGATATACTAGATTTGTCGGACTCTGTATTCTTGTGTCGCATCTTTATCTTGGGAGTACTGTATCCTCCCAAGTATATTAAAGAAATATTGTTATAGTATTCAATGGTTGTCTTGTCTAGTCCCTATTGAGTCCAGTGGATTCCCCTTAATAAGCGTTGTTTCCACCAAGCACGCTTGTTATAAATTTATCCCCTGGTTGAGCACTTATATTTTATCGTGTTGATTCATTCACACGATATTTGTACCCCCACAATACAAAACCTCCACTCAGTCGCCCTTCTCCCAATGGTTTGTGTGCTATTGCAGATTCAATTATAAATTCGTTAAATGAATTAGATTTATAAAAAAAGGTCAAAGGTAATCCAAGTTTCTGTTATGGCAATAATATCAGGTTTGAATTTAGAATAGAGTTAATTTGTGAAATTTTATTTTTACAACCTTGACTATTCCAATTGACAATGGAGAATAGTTCGTTATACGTAGTAATTTTTCCATGCTGTATCTTGCTTTGCTCTACCGTATATCTTGCCATATTTGTTGGTCTGGAGAAAGGGAGAAAGATGTCCACATGGACTAACTTCCCCATATTAATATTATATGTCAGCTTATCATATCCTATTGTTAAGATGTCGTTTCGTAGTTTGGCCTGAGGATTTAGTTCTCGCGATTTATACAAAGTTGGAAGTAGGTGTTTACATCTAATTCATGAGTTTTTTGTTAGATCTGGTGATATTTGCTTATTTTTCCAATCGTCCAATAAATTTTGTTGCTTTTTTGTATAAAGGTAGAGAAGATAAGATCACAAATTTGGTTATTACTGAGAGTTAGTCTTGTAATTGAATTTGGTGATTTAGATAACTGGGTTATTTTTAAGATTCTTCTTGAACTACATTTTGTATGTTTAACATACAAGTAATAAAATTATAAATTTCTGATTTAGAGATAGGTTTCGAATCAGGATAGTTATATAAAATTATATTATTGTAATGATATTCATTAGTTAGAGAGTCCATTTTAAATTGCATAAGGTCCTTTTCAGCTTGTAAGTTGTCAACCTGTTGTTTCAAGTTATTGATTTATTCTTCCATTTTTATTTGTTTTTCTTTATTTTGTCATATGTCTTCATGTATAAGTTCCAAGTCTTCTTTTATAAAGGTCATTTGATTAAAGAGTTTGTCATTTGAGGTATTTATCAGATTAGAGATTTTATTCCATAAGACTGTAGCAGGAGTGTCTAGTAAGTTATCCAGGTTGTTTAGTAAATTAGGATCGAAATTGGTTGACTCACCTGTGAAACTGGAGTAACAGATTCAGACTGGGATTCACTACCTCTGTAGTAATTTCTTGTGAGTTTTTATCCTGGTATAAATTAAAGTCCATTATGAGCTTGGAGTTTGTTGAGGGTGGTTGATTCCTTTTGCCCTCTGGCTTAGTTTGATTTAGTGGCAGTCTTCCATGCTTTACTGGAGATCAATGCATTTTTATTAATGTTAATATTTTCTCAGATGGTATTAGTTTAAAGAGATATTTGCCTTTTTTAAAAATTTAGATGATTGGAGTTGGTCAGTTCTTGAACTTAATGCACATAACAAAGTGCTTGATGAAAGTTGCCAACAGCCTTGACGGATGGGATATGCCCCCCATTATATTTTAATATTTTGAAATTAAATTAATTAAACAAGATATTGGTCACAATAGATTTCAAATGTCAAATAATTGGTTTTGTAATTTATTCAATAATTTTACTATAATTATATATTAGAAATGTTATTACTAAATAATTTAGATTTTTTTTGAAAAGTTAATTTTTATTATCAAAATTTAAATATTCTTCTTACATCAAAAATATTTTTTGTTAATTCATATTTTATTATGGTTTCATAATATCATAGTCCTACTGAATATCTTGGCATGACAGTTTTGAAATATTTTAAAAAAATTTTATGAACTCTATACTGAATTTGTACCAATTTTAAAGACAAGCAATTATTTTTTTAAATCATTCGAAAATAGAACAACTAACTGCTGATTATAGTTTTTGAAACAAATAAATCTATGTCATATTTGAATCTTACAATGATTTAAAATTCAACAGTTAATTTTGATTTAATAAAGTATAAATCTTTCATAGATAAAAATCATATAACGTGACCAGGAATGGTCAAATTTTAAATTGAAGTTTAAACTTTAACTTTTAAAATATATACTTAATTATAATTCTGCGTCATATTTTATTAGCTATGATTTAAAAAAATAGCTAAAATATTATGTTAAAAAAAAAAAGTCTAATTCTATAATCACAATGATCAAAATATTTTAAACATATTTTTACCTAATATTTGTCAATCATATAAAAAGTACTTTAAAATAAATATAATAAAATAATATAAAACAATTTTTCAAGAATTTTTAATAAGAATTAACCAGTAATTTAATATGAATAAAAGCATAAACAAATTATATATATATTTTTTTTAATTCTTATTCAAAAATCACAATGTAATTTGTTTTAATAAATATTAATAACATTTTTCAGATTGTATTGAGAAATAAATAATAAATAACTAATTCTAACTAAATGATAATTAAATGAAATTTCTATATGATGGTGACTAAACATTTTTGTTTTATCTGATATCAGATTTAATTCATGTCTTACAGTAAATAGGAAATTACTAGTATAAATTTATCATTATATAGAACTGTAATAAGGATATTTGTAGATTAAATAAAATTACCAGTAAAACAGATTAGATAGAATACAAAAGTTAAAATATTTAAAGAAAATTATTTGAATCATATATATGTTACAGTCAAAACCCGTTTTTAGTTAGAACGCGTTTTAACTAGTTGAAACTACTTTAGTTAGGATGCGTTTTAACTAGTTAAAACGCATCCTAACTAAAAACTGGTTTTGACTGCAACGTATAGAGTGATTCAGGGGAAGATGCCTAATTTTTGATATTTTCAAACGGTGACGTCACATATTGTCATGTATTTGTATGATGAATCGTTGGGCCAATATTGAGTGCGGAAAGCTGTAGTTGNTAGTTTCAACTAGACAAAACGGGTTTTAACAAAGACATTCAGTATAAACTAGTTTCAACTAGACAAAACGGGTTTTAACAAAGACATTCAGTATAAACTAGTTTCAACTAGACAAAACGGGTTTTAACAAAGACATTCAGTATAAACTAGTTTCAACTAGACAAAACGGGTTTTAACAAAGACATTTAGTATAAACTAGTTTCAACTAGTTAAAATGCGTTCTAACTAAAAACGGGTTTTGACTGTAACATATATATAAAACTTTAAATGAACATTATTGAATAATTTAATAAAGTAAGAAGTAGATTATTAGACAAGACTATATAATTTTAAGATTAATGATATAATATTGAAAAATTAATTCTATAGTTTATAAAGAAATTATTACATTATTTGTAAAAATGAAAAACTATTGAGTTAATATGACACACATTAATATGAACTACTTAATATGAACTACTTTAAAATCAAAAAGTTTATTGTATAGTTATAATTTTCAAAATTAAAAAAATTTATAGTATATATAACTTAGAAATAATTACCATATTTTCATGTAAATTACTCTCAAGTTACCTCCGTTTGAAAGGCACTTTAAAATCATGTATAAGTTATGTGATTGTATAGGCTATTTGCTAATTTTGAATTGCAATTACAAACTCATCAAACAGCTTTTTCTTTGTCTAAAATCACTAAGAGTTTCTTTAGAAAACATGAAAAGTTCTTTGAGTGCCACAGACATATTCATCTTCCCACATTTTTTCCCAAAGTCACATATAGGCATAACTCACCTTTTCTTCTTTTCCATTCAAATTTTATGCTTTAATTGTTATTATTAAACATCCTATTTGAATTTATCTTGAAAGCTGATAAATTATCCTCCATGTATATACAGGGTATCCCAAAAGTCTCCATAGTGACACAAATCAAGCCCACAAGTGAACAAGTAAATAAAACCATTGAACACTGGTAGTTGGTCATTGGTTCATGTCTGACCAATGGGCTGGCCACCCTGCAGTGTTCTGGATTTTCTTCATGTGTCTAACACCTAAACAGATTCCAGTTTCCAAATAGAAGTCCTGCTAGAAGTTACACAATTGGCAGATCACCCATCTTACTTTGTTAATCCACTGACACAAATCTTAATGTTTTGTGAATAAAGTTACATTTCACCTTTGTATGTATGGAAACTTTTGGGACACCCTATATAATAACATTCTTCAAGAAATTTTGACAGTTAAGATACATGATGCAATAATTGTCATGTTAGTAAACTATAAATTCTTACTCTTTTCATTGCTATAAAATGATTTTAGATGACTGTGTATGTTAACATCTATTTTGTTTAATATCTCAGGCTGGGTAAAGATTAAGAAACAAAATTTGTCATGGTAGCTTTTGTTTACAAGACATTGATGCTATTAAATATTGGTTGTGAAGCATCGAGGGGATGGAGAGATACAGAGTACACACGCACACACACACAATCTTTTATTAAGGTACATATAAAACATACATTTCCGGTACCTCATAGGTATAACTGGATTACTTATATTTGTAACTATTTTTAACAATTATTTTAATAACAATTTATGAGTTTTCAATTAAAGTTTTCAATGAAAGTTAGGATTATTCTAGAATAAAGATGAAGACATTATTAATTAGTAAAGTAACTTGTGATATAACAATATTATAAATTATTTGTGACATTTCTTTTCATATCAATAAATATTAATATTTATATATAACATATATAAGTTTTCTAACAATGTCTTTAAGTATTTAAATAACATATATATGTGAGGTGAAACATAATTATTTAGTTAACAAAATATAAACAATTTTTAATACAATTGTAATGAATGTTATAAGTTTAAGAATAACAATAACATTTATTGTTATGTATTTTATATTCACATATATAAAATTGTGGTTTGTATGATATGTTTTATTTTATTTTAATTTTAAAATTCTATAATAAAAATTTTATATTAGAGAGAGTAATATGACAGTTCATATTTGGATATGAGAGAGTGAATATAAAAGTTCATATTCATTTAACACTCATTCCAATTTGCCTGATGATCCTGGTTGATCTTCAAATCACAAGACATTCTTTACAGTCCACAAGCTGATCAACAACAGTTCGATTGGAGAGTTCTGAACAACATTCTTATTTAGTCTCTACAGCACCCCTTCCCATCCACCTGATGATCCTCGAGTATGATCCTGGGAGAGTCACAATCAATGAGTTTGCCACGCAAAATCACCGGGATGAATCTTGAAAGAGTAACAATTGTTTCACAGATCGATGAGTTCATAGTTTTTCAGAAAGTCACCTTCTAGAATGTCTCTGTCCTTCCAGCCCCACCAATGATAACTCAACAAAATACCATTAATATGTTGTGATACTTGCAAATTTCTCCAAAATTCCTCTAATCATGGATTAACCGATTATTGAAATCAATAACAGTGTAACGTAATTTCAAACTTACGCTGTCAAAATAATTTGCTGCGCATCAAGACTGCAACACTGTTCAAAGCAATGACAATCACAAAGATAGTCTTAAAAGTTGCATACTGAGTACCCAGAAGTTATTAATACTGTTAGGTCCGAAATACCATGATTTGCAGAGGCATTATATCTATATGTATAAGAGTTGAAGGCCCTCCACTTACATACACTATGGTGTCATTAATCATATAGAGTTATTGTTGTTTGTGCCGTAGTTTGTAAGTTTGTAGGTAATTGGTTTATGGTGTGAACACCATCAATTAGGTATGTATTGTGTTGATATCGTATTTTTTAATGAGTATTTGTAGATAGTAGAACATTTCCTTATTATTAATCAATTCGTGTTGTGTACAAGACCAAGAAATACCTAGCTGAATAGCAATTGTTTTTAGGTTGAGCCTTTCTTGTTCAAGCATTAGGCAATTGAATATATAGTGTTCACTCCCATCAACATCACCACATATTGAACATCTATTGGTATTTAAGTTTGCAAATCTATTTAAGTACTTTGCAAATTTTCCATGATCAGTGAAGAATTGTGTTAATAAGTGTGTTGGTTGTATCCAATGATATTTGTATATGTCCTTTATAATTGGGAAGAACTTGTACATAGTTTTCTCTTTGTATGTATTCCATTTCTGCTGCCATTTATACAAAAAATCATTCCATAAAAGTTTTTTAGCTGTCTGTAAACCAATTTTGATGTATGATATCATTAAATTTTGGTCATTAGTGGCCGACTTAGCCAATTCATCCGCTCTTTCATTCCCGATAGTTCCTTCGTGTGCTCTGGTCCACATGAAACTATAATTGTTTTTTAGAGGCAGTTATTTGTTCTTTAATTTTTGTAGAAATTGGATTTAATTTGGTGCTTTTAATTATTGCTAAAGCAGATGCACTATCACTTATAATGATGATGTTTTTGAGTTTGTATTCTCTGTTTGTCCACACAATGGCCTCCAGAATTGCAATCATCTCAGCCTGGAAGATTGTGGATAATTCCCCCAATTTAAACGTTTGATGATATATTTCAGTGTTGTCAGAAAAAACAACAAAAGCGCACCCAACTTTGTTTTCAATTTTTGAACCATCGGTATAGATTATGATATCTTGATAAGAAATATTCTCTTCAATTTTTATAGGTTGGGTACTGGGATTTTGACTCATTCGATACGGTGTTGGGTTTTCTAATTCTGATGCCAGAATATTACATTCATTAGTCGATATATCTTTGCTCCATTTTAAATTGAAAATACGACTATAATATTCTATATGTAATTCAATTGGGGTTTTTTTTGCCAGTACTTGTAGAGCCGCATTTGGAGCAGTTCTATAGGCCTTAGTAAGAAGGATGGTGGCTTTTCTTTGTGCAGAAGTCAGTTTTCTTTTTGGATGAATTTTAGAAAAAGCCCATCCCCATGATCCACAAGCATATGTTATTATGGGGATAAATAGTTGGTTGTATATTTAGTGCTTCAAAAGTAAGGCCCCAGGTATTATGGGCAGCTCTAGAAAAAGCTTGGAAAATTCGGCCTGTACGATTGGTAATGAATCCAATATGTTTGTCCCAGGCAAGTCTGTTGTCAAGAATTACACCTAGATATTTTAGCATTTTGTCAATGTGTATTGATTTTCCTCCCATTTTAATTGTGGGAACCCTACGAAAGAGGTTGGGACATCTAGGTAGGTTGAAAATTGTGCTGTTTGTTTTATTTATATTAAATCTTAGTTTATGATTTTCTCCCCATTTATATATTTTTTCCAAGACAGTAGTTCCTTTTCTCTCTAGTTCTGCTCTGGTATTACCTGCAATTAATACTATGACGTCATCAGCATAAGCAACCATCATGTTTTGCCCAAAGTTCTGTTCGAGGAACAAGTCAAACATAATTATCCAGAGAAAAGGACCAAGGACAGAACCCTGGGGACAACCTCTTGCAACGTCTCGAGAAACAGTATTATGTCCTTGTTGTATAATTGCTGTTCTTTCAGATAAGTAATTATAGAATTTTATATAAATTCCTGGGACACTTCTTCTACTAAGTTGTAACAGTATTAGCGGCCACCATGCACTGTCAAAAGCTTTACTTATATCTAAGCTTATCCCGAGTACAAATCTATTGTCATTATTCAAAAGATCGATTATTGTGTTATTTACAAAAATTTACTTTGTAAGCATCAGAAGCAGATTTTTGGTGTCTGAAACCATATTGGGAATTATGTAGACATTGATGATGTTCCATATGACAATGTATTCTGTTGGCAATTAATTAAACATTCCAAAGTTTTCCCCATCATTGGCAAAAGGGAGATAGGACGAAATTCTCCAGGTGCATTAGGTTTAGGAATGGGTACAATTCGTGCCATTTTCCATGCTTTTGGAAAGATTCCATAATTTAGACAAGTGTTAAACAGTTGTTCTATATGCTCAGCTTCCATAATTTGTGAACTATAGTAGCAGTCATACCATCAATCCCCGGAGCTTTGCCGTTTTTCAGACGTAAGAAAGCATTATTTATCTCATGTGTTTGAAATGGTATTGACAATGGATTGTCGATAGTAGAAGGAATATTTGTGCGAATTGAGTGTTGGTATTCATTATCAGAAGCATGAGAATCAATGATACAGAAACAGTCCATAAGTCTATTTAGTTCTCCCACAAAATCATTATTGTGATCTTTCTCCTCTTCAGTACAGGTGAGACATTGAGGCTTGTGAAGGCGATCAGTACATAACAGAGTTATGTATCCCCAGGGATTTTTTGAGGCACCTTTACAGTATTTTTTCCAGCATTGTAGTTTTGATTTTTTAAGTTCATTCTTGTATATGTTTTGTTGATGAAGATATTCTTGTTTAAATGCAGTACGCACAGGTTCTCTTTGACATTTCTGTAAACATGTCTTTTTCTAATACAATCTCTATGAAGAGTGCTTAGCTGTGTGGTCCACCATGGAACAGGTTTTCGTTTCATTTCTTTTTTAGGAATATATAATTCACAAGCTTTATTTATCGTTTCAATATTTTTGTTAATTACGTATATATGTAATATGTTCGTCATTGTCAGAATTGTACTCATTTAAATTGGAGGTGAAATAAGTTAAAAATGGATATCAGTTTGCACGAGATGTATTATATCTAAGATTGCAGTCATATGCGTCCCGACCAGTGCAGACAGTCTCAATACTATAAGCAATATAAGAATGGTCACTGAGCGACTCTTCCTCAAGTACCTGCCAGTTGATGATCTTTTGAAGTAAGGTACTTTTGCATACAGTTACATCAATCCAGGTTTCCCCACTATGAGATCGATATGTTGGGGGAGGGAATGGGTTGTTAACGATAGACAAATTGTTTGCAAGGAAAAATTCGTCGAATTCTTTACCTCTTTCATCTAATTGTTCTCCGCCCCATGATGGTGAGTGCACATTAACATCACCAGCAATGACAATATGATCATTACAAAAACGGTCAATAATGTGTTGGAGTGACTGAAGTATATTACCAGAATTCTCATTGCGAGGACAATATATATTAACGATTATAATGTTAATTGTTGTTGTCGAAACCGTGTTGTATTTATGTATTGTATACTGGCACAATGAAGTGACTTTTCTTCAACACTAGGCAAGTTCCAATCTTTATTCAGTTAGAATGCTTTGCTATACATCTACGTTTCGGGCATTTGCCCTCCTCAGCCAACTAAATATATATAAAATATTATATGGATACAACCAAACACAAATAAAAAACTAAAAAACGTACATAAAATTTTTTGTGAAACATACCTCACTTCGATACAAACACCAAATATACAGTAGAACACCAGATGACCCATAGGTTTACATAACGTTTCTACCATAAATTCCGTTTTATTTTTACAATAACATAATTTGTTATCTTAATTTTTACTACTTAGACAAAATAATTGATAAACTTTACAGATTTAAAATCTAAAAAATTACAAATTTCAACTATTACCTAAAGTCGTACCATTCTTATCCGTTCTTTCAAGCGTATCTCATAAGCCTTTCCTGTCACACCGTCAACTAGTTAGACGATTTGCATATATTACGATGTGCCGTGATTTGATGAGCTAACAGGTCAATCAATAAACATTTGTAAGCTTGGAGGAAAATATAAAAACTATTTTTTNAAATAAATAGATTTTAATTTTAAGTTATTTTTATAATAATTTGCATGATAATATATGTTAAATTACACATAAACATATGCTAACAGAAATGTAAAGTTCATTTTTTGTGATGAATTCCTGGCTCTTCTGAAATTCTTTAATTTTTTTACTTTTTTTTTCCTTAAGCAACCATTGGTAGCAGAAGATCGCATCCAAAACGCCTCGTTTTGCTTTTTCACTCCTTTCAAAATTTCAATCATTAGCTATAATTTCATCAACAATTTCAGTTATCGTTATCGAACTTATATTAAGGAAATATGTAGCAAGTTCTTTGGGTTCTTCGTTTTCAGAATCACTATTTCCAGTTTTACATGAAATTCTTGTTATTCCAGTTCTTGAAAGTCGTTGTTGGTAAGGCTCTCACCAGGAAACCTACAATAAATCCTCAATATCCTGCTCGTTTACATCTCCTAGTCTTTCTGTATGGATGGATACAGAGACAGGTTCGTATCGTTAAGAATTTTTTAATACCTTCAGCTATAACTTCTTGCACACTGTTTATGCATTCATCGATTAATTCTGGCAAAGCGAAGTCGATATCGCTTTATATGTATATGTATATATATATATTCCTCGTAGTGCTGTACTTTGCTTAAATCTATGTTGTATTGTGCAATTTTGATAATATTGTACGACTCGTGCTTATGGAGTGTACAATTGTTTCAAATAAGTCAAAGGCAATGGTAAAAACTACTGAACTAACTTTAATTATAACAATTAATTATCTACAACGACTAGGCAGCCATCTTTCTCCTTCGTCTTGTAAAATCAACTAGTGCCTCCTGCTTTTTTTTTCTCGCCTCCTCGCGGGATTTCTCTATAAAAAGTTCTTACAAATATATGTATATAATCAAAATTGCATAAAACAACATAGATTTATGCAAAGTACAGCGCTACGAGGAATTGACGCGTTTTGCTGCTTGCTTCGTGTTCGGGAATAATCGTATTATATACGAATCAATAAAATGACTCGATAATTTGAATCACCGTAAATTTTGAGCTTATTTTATGCTTCGAGCAGACTGCGTTATTTGGAATCAATGTTAAACGAAGCAGCGTTAAGCGGAGTCTTACTATTTTACAAAAATAATTCTTGTATTTATCTATATTTATTAAATAACAAAAATTATATTTTAAAGAAAAATATTCCAATATGATAACGGCAACGGACGTTTTTGCATACGAGATCTTTCTTCAAAGCTTCACGATGATTGAGTCGTTTTTCTTCTACAGGTAAGATTACGTAAATTAAATATTTAGAAATTTGCAAGTAAGATTACGTAAATTAAATATTTAGAAAGTCCAAATTTCCATAAAATGTTATATTTGCCATCATAAAACTTCTAAAATTAACAAATTTTGATTATTCTTATTAAATTTAATAACGAATAACACGTTTATTGTCTAGTAGTGGTTTTATGGTAATGTATTTGAGACAAAAACGTGGAAAAATCTCTGCGAAGCACTATATCATACCTTTAGTCAAGAAAGTTTTGAGGTAAAATATTTAAGTAGTAATGTCTGTGGTTTATGGTCTAAATTTAGTTAATATTATAGTTTCAGTCTTCCGGTATTCTTTGTTTTGGGCTTTGCAATTCTTCTACCTCTACTCGGAGATGGTCCTCATTGGCATGTAGTTGTTCATCAAGCGGAATACTTAGAAAACAATTGGTGGAAGTATATCACTCATGTTCATATTTATACAGAATTCGAACAGCAGGTAATTTCATAAATTTTTAACACTTATTTTTTAGTTTACTTTGACATTTCAGAAAAACACATCAAATATGTTACCAATATTTATCTACTATTGTTCCTCTTTTCGAGACCATTTTCTAATAATTCCAGTCGTGATTCCTGTGACAAATTAAGAATGACGATGCATTATTTAACCAATATACACACTGTATTTAATATTTTATTTGTTCATACAGAATGCACTTCGGCCGTAAATGTGTAATAAATAAAAAAAAACTACGATTTACATAAAGCTTTCAGAAAGCTTTAAAAATAGTGTTAAAATATACACGTGTATTAAAACTATATCAAAATTAATTTTTTTTTCCTATTCGATTTTTTAAAACTCTTTTCGTGCTGTGGGCACTAAGAGGACCTCTTTAAGCAAGTCCATTATAAGTTCGGCCAGGCCCGAATGACCGGTTGGAGAGGGAGGAGGCCCAACATATCTGTACGACCCCCTGTGGAAATATTCCTTGCAATTTTTCGATTCGTCCGATTCGCTCCTTGATCGCTCTTTCATCCGGCCACTTTCCTATTGGATTGCAACATCTGCATTACATTACGCTTTTTAAAAAACCATCAGGGTCTTAAAATCGAAAATCTTGTCAAAGGAGAATTTGAATTTAAAATTACTAAATAAATATTGATGACTTCTCCACAAACAAGAAATAGCATTATGATAAATGCTGTAACGATAAATAAATTTACACTTTTATTAATTTGTTTCTAGAAAAGGGCTGGCAGAATTACAATTTAATAAAAAGTAAAACATCTGGATACGAGTCTCGTATCCAGATGTTTTACTTTTTATTAAATTGTAATTCTGCCAGCCCTTTTCTACAAACAAATACAGTAGAACCTCGATTATCCGGACTAATTGGGGATGAAGGTAGTCCGGATAAGGAAAAATCCGGATAATCGAAACAAATACTTTAATTTGTCTTTTAATGATAATACACGTTTTCTTTTCGATGACATATCGGTAATATTAAAAATAAATACAGTAGAACCTCGATTATCCGGACTAATTGGGGATGAAGGTAGTCCGGATAAGGAAAAATCCGGATAATCGAAACAAATACTTTAATTTGTCTTTTAATGATAATACACGTTTTCTTTTCGATGACATATCGGTAATATTAAAAATAAATACAGTAGAACCTCGATTATCCGGACTAATTGGGGATGAAGGTAGTCCGGATAAGGAAAAATCCGGATAATCGAAACAAATACTTTAATTTGTCTTTTAATGATAATACACGTTTTCTTTTCGATGACATATCGGTAATATTAAAAATAAATACAGTAGAACCTCGATTATCCGGACTAATTGGGGATGAAGGTAGTCCGGATAAGGAAAAATCCGGATAATCGAAACAAATACTTTAATTTGTCTTTTAATGATAATANTTTTATTAAAATGTAATTCTGCCAGCCCATTTCTACAAACAAATATTATATTTTTAATTGTGTTGGGATTGTCACCTGTGGACATTTTAAACTGTTTTACATATTTGTGCAGAGGCATAGACTCTAAAGAAAGGTTGTCTCTGCAATAGAAATAGTTGTTCCTGGTGATTAGACATGGCAAGAAAAATTGGACTCGTATCCAGATGTTTTACTTTTTATTAAACTTTTATTATTATTATTATTTCTTCAAGTGCATGAAAGCATTTGTAGAGATTAACTGTACTTGTATGTTATTTTGACGAGTAAATCGCATATAATATTAATATTTTTATTAGATATAACATTATTTTGTATTTTTAATACATTTTCTTCATAATAATTTTTCAGAAATTTTTAAACGTTACGTGGTTTATGAGTGTGTTATTGCAATTGTCTATCATAACATCATTGCTAATGTATATTAAAGACAGGTAAGAATTCAATAATTTATTTACTTATTAATGTGGAATATGTTTCATTTTCGTAATATGGTTTTCTGATACCCAGCGAAATTGTTTACAAGTGTATACCTTTAATAAAGAAATAGGAACGATATCGTGATTTTAAATAAGATGCTGTGGTAGTCGAATATTTTTAATTAAATAAATGGATTACATAGTTTTTCAAAGACGTGGTATGCGAGACACGACTAAGTAATCTTACGTCATTTTTAGATGCTGAACACAAAAATGACACTAGACATTGTGAGATGCGAACCACCCCTGTAATTAATTAAAAATTTGATCGAAATAATAAAATTTTAGACGAAAATATTCTATGATTTTGATGGGAAAGTTATATTTTCTAAAACGAAGGAAACTGGTAAAAGTTACTTCCTTCAACGGAAGTTGAACATCCTTTTTGTTTTCCCTTATCTCCTAAAAATTTGTCACCCTGGGAACTGTGAACCCCTCAGTAAAATCTCCTTTTTTCCTGTTCACGTGGAAAAATTCGTGATGCTAATTGGTGAAAATTCGTCAAAAACAGAAAGAATTTTGTATCATTCGGGGAGTACGCCACGAAATTCCAGAGAAGGAGGACGTATTCCACATCAGCTCCCAACGGCCAACGCCCATAACCGATTCCCGAAATCTACTAAAATATGTTATTAAGTCGGTAAATACGATGAAGAAATGTGTTTATTTATGTGCCGTTAAAGAACATAAGAGAAGAACATTCATACAGAAACGGATCTTAAGAAGAAGAGAAAATAAACATGATTTGAGATAGTATGATTTTTAACAGAAATTGTGAGCTCTCTCTCTCTCGATCAATAATTTTATTCGAAGATTCAATTTTGTATAACCTAGTTCTTTTTCATTAAATTTTTGCTTTTATTGTTAAAGAAATGTCTCTTACGTTATCTGAATCAAACATATTTCATCATCTCCTTCACGACTCGATACGCGTGTTAATCCGCGTAGAATAAGTTTGATTAACTGGTGTCATCATCCTGATGTAGATCTGATCATAAGAATTGGATCTTTTCATAAACGCCCTAAGGCCATCCTTCGACTAGAGATCGGATCTTCCGATCCGAAACCCCGAGAACAGATTTCACTTAATCTGTGCCGATTAAGTGGTACATTAATTCTAGAAATTGTACCCCCGGCTAACTCACAACATTTTAGATTGTTTTAAGTTTTAAAGTTACAGACGGAAAAAGGAAAAATCGGTGAGTTTAATAAGATTTTCTTTTAAAAGCGATAGTCACAAGTTTTTTATTATTGTTTCCTACATTTCGCTTCGAAGCGTTAAGCTTATCTTTATTTTTAACAAAGAAAAGTTTTTTTAAAAAATTTGACTGATAAAGCAATATTCGAAAATTTTATCGTGTCTAGTCTTCGAAAACTTTTTAGGATTTCTGAAAGTTATCCGATATTATTTTAATTCAAACACCGGGAAAAGGTCAAATAAATATTTCTAATCAGAAAGAAACATCTATTTGAAAAAAAACAATTACTTGTCCTTTGTACAGAGTTGCGTATGAATTGAAGTAAATCAGGCAATTTAAAACATTTTCTTACGTGACACGTTTATAAACCTGCTTATATAACTGCCAATCATTACTTGCTTTTTCTATGCAATTAATAATGCCAGTCACTCAGTTATTTCAAAATACCTAGCAACTGTAAGGAAAAATTTGCGAAAAAAAGAGGAAAATTTATTTCCAATTGGGAATTAATTTACTGTTAGTACGATTTATCCTTATTTTCTCTGTGGTCTGTTTTATAATAACATCACTTACAGATTCTTCATATCATTTTTGATTACAGGAAAAATTTTCAGAACCTTCTGTAGAAAATCCAGCAAACTCGTGGCTAGATTTTCTCGGTTCCCGGCGACGTTTGTTTGCGCTATCTGTTATCATATTTTATTTTAATAAACTTTTTATATTTTTATTTGTCATAAAGTGGCAAAAGCATAATTTTGAGTATAGGGATGGTTTTATAAAAAGAAAAAATTTGTAGACACTAACAACCAATTAAATCAGACCCTATTTTAGATACGACTCACGACTCTTCTTTCTTCTTACCCCGTCACCTTTAACCGACAAAATTTAAGAGCATCAAGCCTTCTAATACACACACCACCCCCACAAAATTTCAGAAAAAATTTGCAAAAATTTCGGTTTTTATTGTTTTCTATGTATGGATGTTAGTGTGTGTATGGGGGCACAATTTTGTTCGTCCTCTTTGAAGCTTAATAACTTTTATGCTTTTTGTTGAAACTTTCTGAAATTTTGTGGGGTGGTGTGTGTATTAGAAGGCTTGATGCTCTTAAATTTTGTCGGTTAAAGGTGACGGGGTAAGAAGAAAGAAGAGTCGTGAGTCGTGAGTTAATTTAAGATCACACAGTATTGATAAACGTGTAGTGTATTATTATTGAAATGAATTTCATATTTTGAATAATTTTATCATTATCCAGATGGCCCCGAAGTGGAAATCTGGTTATAGTGTTATTGATGCTGACAGGAATTATCACACATGCCGTTGATGTGCTTTCAAACAGATATTATGCAATGTTTGGAGTACCCGCCGTTTCCGAGTATTGACCTTCAACTTTATTTTTTTCAATAATCATCGAATATTAGTCAAATATATACTAATCTATAGATTTTATTTTTTTATATTTCAGAAAAACATTCAAATACATCCGGCATCATTACAATAAACCATATTATTCCCATCTCAGTACTTTTTGTTTTGGTGCATTAATTGGAGATATATTAAACAAGAAGAAAGAAATCACATTTGAAAAAGTATACTAATTTTATTTAAGTATTCTATATTATTTAGTTATTATTGTTGTTTGTTTTAATATAAGAATATTATTTATTAAATGCTATCTGTTTGTAAGACACTGGACACTGAATACACGGAAATGTTTCTGTTTCTAACTTAGTGCAACAAAGAACAGCAAAATATAGAACGTTCAGTCGCCTTTTTTATATCTATTTGGTCAGGATAAACCTTAATTTTTAATCACTGGTGTCTTTTCGTAAAACAAAACAAGTGAAACTTTCAACCAAAATTAAAAATTACATAATACGAGTATGTTGTAAAGTAAGGATAAACAAACCGATTTACATCATACGGCATGTAGAACGTGAATCTGTTTGTTCCTGCATTCCTATAAACTCAGCATGTCTCTCCTGTAAAAACTGAAAAAGTGAATTATCGAAATTTTGAATGTAGCAGAAGTTGATTTAAACCACTCTTCAAGATTTGGAAAGCGCATAAAATTTTAATTAAATACAAACCGAATCCCAGCTTCTAAGACTTCATTAGAAAAAGGTTAAATAAGACAAAACGATCAGTGGATCCAAGATCGCTTGTAAAAGTTGATAGATAAAAAGAAAGACGCAAAACTCAAAAGGGACCAGGATAACACAATGGCTGAGGTGGAGGAACTAAGCCGAAGATACACCGAGTTGGATAAACGTCTAAAGAAAAGCTGTCAAAAAGACAGAAAGCTGAAGCGCGGAAGGCTTCCAACCGGAATGACTACAAGACCCCGTACTGCATAGTCAATGAACTGACTGGGATGAGGAATAACTCCAGCGTTCCAATAAAAAAAAGGGGGAAGCTTCTAATCGGTTAAGATGAGGAGAACACGAGGTAGATGGAACAATTTCAGGAAACATCAAGCGGAACCGATCATCATATGCGATTTCGATATTGAAAATGCAAAGGATGAGCTTTAGGTTACAATGATGATATTACCCTCGAGGAAGTGAAGCTTGCGAATAAGAGCCTAAAGAATAGTATGGCAGTCGGCTTAAACGTAATTACACGGCTGAAATTTTGATTCATGGAAGGAAGCCCATATTGTAAAAGCTAATGTTCTTGTGTAACAGGTGCTGGCAATGCGGGGAGTTCCCAGAAGATTGGGAAAGAGGCGCTATAGTCAGAATTTCTAAAAGAGAAGATCTCTCCGAATTTATTAACTGACAAGGTGTCACTATTCTTTCTATGCCTAAAAAGTCATTTTGTATGGTCTGCCTTCGTCACCTGCAAATTATCCTCGATCAGCGCTTGAGGGAGGAGCAAGCTGGGTTTCACTGCGAAAGATCGTGCAGCGAGCAGAACTTCTCTCTTCGAAATATCATCGAATAATGTGTTGAATATCGATACCCATTAGCCATCAATTTCATTAAATTCAAAGAAAACTTTTGAGAGTGTTCACCGCGAGTCCCTCTGGCGGATTCTGCGATTATATGGTGTATCCAGAAACTTTGTCACTATTTTCAAGGCCTTATATCTGCATCCGAGTTGTTTTGTCAAGACTGAAGGTGGTAATACAGATATCTTGAAATTACGACAGGAGACAGGAGGGTTGTGTCCTGCTCCCTTTTCTTCTCCTCATCGCCCTTGATTATGTCATGCGGCAGTGAAAAGAGTCTGGTGCGCGCGTTGGGACTGGCATCCACTGGTTTGACCAGGACTGTCTTGGAGATTTGGTTTTTGATGACGTTATCGCCCTATTAAAGGAAAGCGAGACAATGCTATCGCATATCACGGCCTCATTGGGTCGGGAGGCACGCAAAATTGGCCTCAGGATAATAATCCTAAAGACGAAAATTATTCATGGATGTAATAGTTCCCGAACGCGGGGAGTAATTGTCGAAGCACAACGATTGAAGGCGGTGGAAAGAATTACCTACTTGTGTAGTTATTTTTCAAAATGGTGACCGGAAATGAACTTGAGGTATCGCAACATAAAGGCAACAACAGTCTTCTGGCTGATGAACAAAATCTAGTTTTCCCCATCCATGTCATTGAAAATCAAATTCCGCCTGTTCACGTCCATCGTGATTCCGATAGCTGTTTATGCTAGTGAGTCCTGAAAGACATCAGGAAACATCAATAGAAGACTCGATGTCTTCCAACAGAAATTCCTACGACGAATCCTAAAGATCCGATATTTAGATCATATACCCAATGAAGAGGTTTTCCGAAGAAGTGGAATGTGTGAACTGCATAACATTTTCGCCATAGAAGAGTACGACTGCCCAGCCACATTTTTCATATGGAAAAAATGGCCTAAGACAGCCATGATATCGATTTCCCTGGTACGAAACGACCACGAGGACGCTTTAAGAATACTTGGTGTAGAACTTTTCTTCAAGATTTGAAGATTCTCAATATGAAGCTGAAGCTTTCGCCCATGATCGAAATCGATGGAAGATAATTGCTGCCCGGTTTGCTACCTAGCATTGGATGTATTCCTACTACTACTACAATTAGAACCTGTAGAGATTTAACTTATGGTAAAAACATATAAAGTTTTTCAGATATAGCCAAAAAAAATGCTCGATTAAGATATTCCAGCGAAAGATTTTTCCACGGGTAATCTGCAGAAAACTACGCATATTTGAATATGTTTGTGAATACTTCTTCTTCTTCTTCACGTGCCATGCCCGTCCCCCGGACGTTGGCGATCACCAAGGAGAAGGAGTTCCTATCTTCGGCCGTTCTCATTACCTCCCCAATGTTTTGTATGCCTGTCCATTTTTTAATATTGTCCATCCATGATAAATGTCTTCGGCCTCGTTTACGCTTTCCCTCAATCTTTCCATTGAGGATTAGTTGTGGGATTTTGTATTTTTCTCCTTTAGTGATATGTCCCAAGTATGCAATCTTTCTGCATTTGATTGTTGACAGCAATTTTCTGTTTGTTCTTGCTCTGCTTAGAATTTCGTTGTTGGTCACTCGATCCGTCCATGGGACTCTCAGCATCCTTCTGTGAATCCACATCTCAAATGCCTCCAGTCTTCTTTCTGTATTCCTTTTTAATGTCCAGCTTTCCACACCATAGAGGAGAACTGACCAAATATAACATTCGGCCATGCGTTGCCGCAATTTCAAATTTAAATTGTCGTTGCAGAGCAGGGTTTTCATTTTTTGGAAGGATGTTCTAGCTGCTGCTATCCTGCATTTAATTTCTTTCCCTGAATCTATATTTTCTGTAATTATGCTTCCCAAGTATTTAAACTGTTTGACCCGTTCAATTTTTTTTTGGTCAAGAACAAGTTGTGCCTCTCTGTGTGGGGTCTGACTAAAAATCATAAATTTAGTTTTGTTTGCATTTATTTTGAGACCGGCATCAATTCCTGCTGAGTTAATTTTGTTTAGTAGTACCTGTAAGCCTTCTAGGCTGTCGCATATGATTAGTGTATCATCAGCATATCTAATGACGTTAAGAATTACGCCGTTGATTTTAATCCCATAATTTGAGTTTTCTAAGGCATTTTTGAAGATTTTGTCTGAGTACAGATTAAACAATAAGGGCGAAAGAATGCAGCTTTGCCAGACTCCTCTCTGTATTTCAATTTCTGCTGTTTTCATTGTTCCTAACTTGACTTCTGCTGTTTGACCCCAGTATAAATTTTAAATTATTCTGATGTCCTTGCCATCTAATTGAATTTGGTGTAGGATCTCTATTAATTTGGAGTGTTTCACATATCGAAAGCCTTTTCATAGTCGATGAAACAAGCAAATATGACTTTTTGTTGTTCACGACATCTCTGGAGAAGGACGCTGATACTAAACAACGCTTCTCTTGTTCCAAAAGCATTTCTGAATCCAAATTGAGTTTCCTCGAGATCAATTTCACATTTTTTATATATCCTGGCGTGTATAATATGTAGAAATATCTTCAGAACATGGCACATGAGACTAATGAGTCTGTAGTCGCTACAACTTTTATGATGACTTGTCTTAGGGATTGTTACAAAGGTTGATTTTAACCAGTCTTTTGGTATTGTGCCAGTATTGTAGATCCGATTGAATAATCTAGTAATTAGTTTAATATTATCATCTTCGATCAATTTCACAGTTTCAGTCGGGAGTTCGTCAGGTCCGGGAGTTTTCTTATTCTTTGCGATAAGAATGGCATGCTTTACTTCTTCGTCGAGTATTTCAGAACCTTCTACTGAGTCTTTATTTATGGGTGTTGGTCTTTCCTCATCAAAAAGTTTTTCAACGTAATGTTTCCACGTGTTTTTCAGTTCATTTTCATCAATAATAGGACTGTTATTAGCATCCATTAGTATATTAAAGCAATGACACTTGAATGAACCCGTCATTTCTTTGATTTTCTTATGCATCTGGAACATATTATGTTCTTTTTCGAGGTTTTCAATTTCGTTGCAGTTTCTCTTTATCCATTCCTCCTTGGCCTTTTTTATCTCTATCTTTATAATGCCATTGATACGTATGTAAGTTTCTGCGTCATTTTTTGTTAGTCTTCGTTTTTCCATTAAGTCTAGTATCTCTTCCATCATCCATCTTTTCTTCTTGACTTTACAGGTTGATTTTAGGTTTTTGTGACAGACTTTAATCAAGGTGTCCCTCAGATCTTCCCATAGTGTTTGTACGTCAGAATGATTATTATCTTTCAAGTTGCTCAGCTCCTTATTCAATTCTTTTTCTACTTGTTTTCTAAATTGTGGTATTTCTATTCTCGTAATATCATAGTGTTGGCTTCTGCACTTTGGTTTAATTGCCTTTAATTATAGTTTGATGTCTGCCACCAGTGGAACATGGTCAGAACCAATATCTGCGTCAGGGAATGTTGTCACCCGTGTTACGCAGTTTCTGTGACGTCTATTAATAAGTATGTAGTCTATCTGGTTTCTATTGAATAATTGGTGTTTGATTTTTATCAGCAGGTGATTTCCAGGTGTAGAGTCTTCTTTTTGGTAATTTGAACCAAGTGTTCGTAATTACCATATCATTTTCCTGGCAGAATTCAAAAAGTCTGTCACCTCTTTCATTGCTTAGACCCAACCCAAAGTCTCCTATCAGATCTTCCCATCTTCCCATGCCAACTTTAGCGTTGTAATCACCAATAATCATGGTGATATCATCTTTTTTTAGTTTGCCAAGTATCTTATCGATAGAGTTTTATAAGTCTTCTAGCTCGTCTTCATTATTATTGGTGAATGTTGGCGCGTATACTTGTATTATATTAATCCTGAAAGGTTGACCATGTATTTGAAGTATCATCAGCCTATCCGATATTGGTGAATGGCCGATAACACATTGCGTATGTTTTGCAGAAACAAAAATCCCACCCCATTTCGGTGGTATTGGTCTTGGTCATTGTTTCCTGAATAGTAAAGCGTTCCGTGCTTATTTTGGCATACTCCAGAACCAGGCAAGCGTAATTCACTAATGCCTAGAATATCTATTTTTAATCTTTGGATTTGTTTAATTACATTGTCAAACTTACCAGCCATAAAAAGGCTTTTCACATTCCATGTGGCGATACGAATTTTTGATTTCATTATGTTGAGCCGGGAGATTCTTCGCACCCCTTGCCCATCTAAGGGCTGCCCGGGACTAAGGGCCATTGATGTAGGTTTCCTCTCCATAGTGATATCCTGGGAATAGATTAAGGGGTGGTATTCCGTTGCCTTCCCCTGTAATAATTAGTCGCTCCTTACGTGGAGACACTTATCACTAAAAATGTTTAATTTGTTGACTTCTCTTCCAACTAAATATTGACCAAGCCACATCGAATATTTTTTCACTTCGAATCAAATTCAAATTCGAATTTGAATTTGTGAATACAGGAGGTATTAAATCATGGTGTATAAGTGAATGAAATTTTCTTTCTTTCTTCCTCTGACATTTCATTTGCATTTTGTGTTTCTTAATAAAATTTTCGACTTGGCGGGAAAATAAACGTCAGAACGATGACAAAAAGACAATTTAGAGGAATTTTTAATCTATATGGGTAAAATATTACTCGTAATCATCGGTGATAATTGTCTCGAACATTTTATTTCTCGTCACGTCTTGCCCATTAACTCTTATACTGCACACATACACAGCTAATAATTGCAAATGAGTTGCTCTGAGGTCTGTTCGCTGGTTGACAAATTACAAATATATTGTTATCTCCTCTGACTTACCTAAATGTATAAAGTGTTGAAACACATTAGATGAAAATTCTAATAAACAGAACATTGCTTTCATTGAGATTGATTGTGTTGTGAATGAAATAACTCACAAAATATGCAAGTTAAATGTAAGTCAAATTATTATCGCGGTTTTAAATACAGTAGTTATTATTCGTAATTTTTGTTTGATCACTTCGCTTCCTGTAACATCGTAGGTTTCCTTTAATAAATACTAATATAACTATGTATTAACATATCAATCCGAATTCTTAATAAAGTAATTTATCGTAACATACGACGTTGTATATACAATTTAAAAATAAAAGAAAACTAAAAATATATAACATAAAAGCTAAAAATAAGCTATTTGACAAAAATGGTTATTTTTCTGAAATAAATCAACAATTTTATTGGTAATAGGTTACAACAGAGGCAAGCCATGACAGATTATGCTTCTGTAGAATTACTTATATAAGAAGGGAAGGAGTCGAAATAAAATAAGAAGTAACATTCGTGGAAAGATTTATCTAAATCGTAAAATTTTTTTCTTTCATTATTGCACGTTGTTGAATATTCCTTCCTGTTTAAACCTCAATTGCAAAATCGTTCCACCGATTCGTAAAAAAAATTGTGGAAATAATTGCAAAGATCATGTTATTTTTTATATGAAATTTTTTATCGTAAAACCTTTCCTGTAGATGTTGCAACGGAGTATAAATAAAAGTTTTAAAATAATCTGTTTACTAAAAGAATCCCATTTGAATTCTTAGATTACTCTTTTTGTTTGTTGGATCGGATGTATTATTTTAATGGCTTTATCAATTTTTGGAGTGCATAATTACAAGAAGGATATTTTGGCCAACGAAAACATAATCATTGCATTCCAATGCATTGCGCCTTTTGCTTGGACAATAGGATTAGCTTGGTTGACTGTGGCTTGCATGACAGGTTATGGAGGTAAGGAAATTATTATTATCTAGTGATTTTAGTCGTTCATCTTTAATATAACTACACGTAATTTTATCCCTTTTATTACAGTTTAATTTGCTGTAATTTATAATATAATTAATTACTTTTTGTACAATTGGAAAATTTATTTTGCTAAAATTATCAAGAGTTACCTAAAATGGTTGGCTACACATGAACTATTAGTTGGGTAAATAAGTACTGTAATACTATTAATTACAGTTATTTAGATGATTATTACTTTGCTATGGTAAATTATTTAGAGTATATTAGACTGCTAAAGTAGATAAACTTGTTCACGTAATAGATAGACTACACCGTCTAAATAATTCACAAATCTATTTTATATTATGTGAACGAGTTTATCTACTTTATCAATAAAGCTCTATAGAATCATGACTTAATTTACTATCTTCGAAATTGAACTTAGTTCGGTTTAATTTTCAATCTGTTCTGACTAAACGTTTATAATTTTCTCTGTTTTTATTTATTTATTATTTGAAAACTATTCAATAACCATTTTATTGTAAATTGCGTTTTATGTACATTTATGTTTTCATTTGCTGTATTTATAATTTTATAAACATTTTAACTTTTTTCAGGAATCGTCAACCGTTTGTTATCTCTTCGTATTTTTGTGGTGTTAAACAATCTGAATCTTTGGATATATCTGCTGCACAGTTTAATCCTCACTTACGTTCTTAGCAGTTTGAGAAAGGCTACCGTTGCGACATTGTTAAATGTGGTAAAGTTAAAAATATCAATTTTAAATTATACGATTGCTAATTAGAACCTAAATGATCGAAAATATACTCGGCGTTTTCGTTTTCATAAAAATATTTGTCACTCCTAAGGGTAGGGCAATTAGGAAATAAAGTTATAAGTAGACAGACAAAATAATCACACAAATGCTCGAAACAGACAAATTAGTAGGTATTAATAGTAAAAACCAGAGCTGTGGAGTCACGTAATCGCGTAACAATCTACCGACTCCAACTCTGACTCCGACCAGGGGCGGACTTGTTACGGAAAGAGACCTAGAAATTCAAATGTCATCACGTGACCTCAGAATAAAAGATTCAGTTTCTAAAAGTTTCTACGTTCTAATAAAGATAGAACGTAGAAACTTTTTATTCTAAAGCCAAAAGATTTTTCTAAGTAATATATAAATATATTTTACTTACAATAATTTTTACTTTTCCGGCTGTTATATATAACAGAGGAAAAGTGTAGCGCTCGGTCAAAAATGTCCCCTCTCAAATTCTTACATTTTCGGACTCAGGACACCTTGAAATTTCGAGATATGCAAAATATTCGAGGGTTTCTTTGTATGTATGGATGTTAGATTGTGTGGGGGGCATAATTTTATTCAACCCGTTTGAAGCCTAATGATTTTTGTGGTCAGAATCGGAGTCAGATGGTTTAGCACAGGAGTTAGTTATTAAGCGTCAAAGTGGTTGAACTAAATCATGTCTCCATACACATTCTAACATCCACACATAACATCTTAACGGGTTTTACTGGACTATTATAACATGTCGAAAAAGCTTACTTTGAGGGTAGAGACGAGTTTTGTTTTATTTTATTTTTTTAATTTTCAACGATAATAACGTGTAAAATATTCATTAAGAGATATAGCACATGACCCCTTTTTTGTCTTTACCCTGTCGACCTTCAATTAAGAACCAAACTTTAATATTATTAATGCCTCTTTATACGCAAGTTACAGTGCCTCATTTCGATTCTTAAACTTTACCCATTCTGAGATATTGTTTAATATTTCAGAACAGAAAATAAAGAAATAAAATAAATTAGACGCCAACACACACAAGCGCGTTAATTTTTCCTTTTTAATTTACTTTTTTTGGGGGTTTCGGGAATTGTGGGTTTGGGAGGACTTTAAACGTGTAGATTTGCAAAAAAGACTTGAAGGATCAAATTTGACACAATTTCAATACTTTTCCGTTCTTTAAACATAACAAATTGGAAAGTAAAAAGCAGTCGGAATCGGCGGATTTTTTGACGACTTCGACCCTCACTTCGACTCCGGCTAAAACACCAAAACTCCATGACTCCGACTCCACAACCCTGGTAAAAACAGGCTTCTAAAACGACTCGATTATTATTAAAGTAATTCAAATAATAGTGTGCTGCCGATTTGGCCTATATACTAACAGTTATTATAAACAGTAAAAAGTTGTCTTATATATTCGTGTACTAAATATTCATGGTCTACTATAGATGTATAAGTTTCTGATATAATTTCTACAGTTTTACGCATTGTTACTTAATCTGGATTTCTTTTCATAATTTGCTGCAATTATACCAAGAGCTGTGGCAAGATTACTTTTAGTTATATACATGATATCAACAGCTATCACAAGCAGAAATATTTTGCTTCAGTTCATCAGTAAGATTCAGAATACAGTATTTCGAAGATTAAGTTTGGATTTAGGCAAGTCTGCTTTAACTGAGAAATTTGTGATGCAATTTGTGATGTGAGCAATTTGTGTCCGCATCACAGATTGTATTAAAACCAAATATTTAAATCTCATGGAAATGAAGTAAACAAATCTTCGTGTAAGTAAATTTAATAAAATATTCTCTCTCGCCAATTTTTTTCATTGCTTCAAAGTGGTGTATATGTTATGGACAAAGTGATTAATACGGGCATTATGAATAATGTCCGGGCATTATGAATAATGACCAACAAAATCGGGCATTGTAATAAATTTCAATAATTTATCAAATTGACCGGTCATTATGAATACTGCTACCACCTAGTCGGGCAAAGTGATAATAATACGTTGAGGAGTGATCATCCGACATATGTTAGCCAATCAGAACTTGCATCTTACTTGCTCACGCGTATTGCATTTAGTACCGAATTTTAAATTTATGTGACCAGTAGTTAATCTTTCTTCTTTGACAAAAGTAACGATCATGGAAGAATCATTAAGTGATATGAATAATCGCTTCAACAACCGATTAAACGAGTTAAAAACCAAAAGGGCTGAAGAAGTAGCATATGTTCTTTTAGATATTTTTACAATTTTCGGTGCACCAAGTATTCTACAAAGCGATAATGGCAGAGAATTCGCCAATAATATTATCAAAGAAATGTGTAATATGTGGTCCGAGTTAAAAATGATGCATGGAAAGCCCAAGCACTCACAAAGTCAGGGTTCAGTAGAAAGATGTAATCAAGACGTAGAAAATATGCTTAGTTCTTGGTTGGAGATTAACAATACTAACAAATGGTCGGAAGGATTACGTTTTGTACTACTGATGAAAAATCGAGCGCATCATACTGGTATAAACTGCAGCCCCTATGAGGCCACGTTTGGAGCAAAGTTAAAAGTTGGACTAAAGAATTTTATACCCAACGAATCGTTGTTCAACGTTAATACGGAAGAGGATCTACAGAGACTTTTTAGAACTATCAACGAAGTAAGTCAAAGTTGCTCAAACTCTGAAAGTCCGGGTACCGTCCAAGAAAATATTATGAAATATTATTTGATAATGCCACCCTTACATAGCAATATAACTGATGAAGTTCAAAGATCTACGTCGTCTTCACGTAAAAAAATCTAAACAAGGATGTTATTAGTATTACAGAATTGGTGAATGAAAAAGAAACAATCCAAACAATTGATCCAAAAATAGAAGAAAAAATAAGAAGTGTGTAAGAAGGCTTTGTTTAATCTTAAAAAGCAAGCAGAAAAAATGATTAATACATCAAATTCCAAATACACAGCAGCTATTATTGATGATACAGTAAGGATTCGTGTACCTGATGTTGATCGAGCCCGCAGTAATGGAAAAAATATTTTAGGTGTCGTTGTTGCAGTTAAAGATAAAAACCTTTACAAACTGGGTACCAAACATGGCATATTAAATCTATTATATTCCAGAAACCAATTTACTGTTTGTAATGAAAACTTTATTTTTGTTGGAGATGTACCGGGTGCAGAAATTTCACTTACAGAATGTGCAAGAATGTCATCAATTTCTGAAGACCACAACTATAGTTAATGCTGCTGAAAAATTGGTTGAAAACCTAATAGATGCAAATACTACCAAAAAAAAAAAAAAATTATGTAATTCCAAATGTCATGAAAATCTTAATTGCTCAAATAAATAAACTAAAAAACATTTATTTATATAATTTATACCAAAAATTGTTAATAATACCTTTCGTTAATATTAGTTTAATTAATATAGNTGAATCAGTATAAAAATAATGCAAGAGCATACAATGGAGAATTGCATGGTGAAGAAGAACAGCATCCACTGTATACAGAAAATAAATAAATCCACACGTTAATATTTGGAATTAATTATATATTTACGTAAATTATATATTAAACAACTGCAATTACACGAAAATTAAAAATTAGAAAAAATCTTATTTTCTTACCAAATTCATTTCTGTTATCAAAAAGGCTTTTCTCATCGTTCCTAAAGCGTAGATGATGACAACAACGTGTATTACGTATATCCACACAATTATATTATTTAATGCAACAAAAAGCTTTAAAGAAAGGAATTGATCGACGATTCCTGAAATAATTGACAATTAATTAATTATTTTTATATTATCAAGTGATAAAATATGATCGAGTTGAATGGATTTAATAATCGTGAAGCTCATAAAACACAGACAAATTTAATGTTTCCGTAAAAGTGATCTAAATTGAAATTCGCCAAAAATTGCTTATTATCACATATTGATTTAAGCTAACAATTTAATAACAACAAAACCGATTCACCTTCGGAAATCGGTTTCGTTGAACAATATAACGCATCACCTAGCGATGTGACAAGGGCAGTTCCTCCCGAGAGCCTTTAAATGGGAAACTGGTTTATATTTCGGTGCTAGACACGTGACTAAAACCATGAAATTGTAATGGCGCGAACGCTCATCGCGCCATTAGAAAACAAAGCTTTCCTACATGAGTTTCTCTTCTTTGAGCGGTCTACAACAGTCGCTCAATTCCCCGAGACAGGTGTCTCGTACGAATTTATGCAATTGATGAGCCGCTGATGTGTGTCGTGGCACCAGGCTCAACTGTTCGATAAGCAATACAGATTTCACTATTCTCCACATATTTTAATGACATATACAATATTACACTATATATATGATTTTGTAAATGTAAATAGACCACCGTTTTAATGCAAACAATGTAAAACTGTAAATAGAAATTGTATATTTAAGTATTTAAGGAACTTTTCCTGCAAAATGTTTACCGGCAGCGTTGTTTTGCTAAAGCAATAGCCATTCGATGAAGAAAGTTACTTGTACAATACATCGTTGTAGAACACCTAAATAACATACATGACTGTGTGGAATCTTTGATACTTTTTGCGGGATAAAGAACGAAGCCTTTCTTTAACTTTCGAGACAGATTACCCGTTTTCAGTAAAATATAGCACCGAACGATAATGCAAATTATCATTAAATTTTCCACGCTGAATTTGACATAAGCATTATTTTGTCAATTGGCTATCGATTATAATTGTTTTTTTCTTCTTTTAGTGACAGAAAAACTGTCATGACGATATTAAATATTTTATATACGTAGAGTAGATTGTAATTTTCGTTGTTGTAAAATTATATTTTTATCGTAATTAAACGTTTATTTACGCCTCAAAAATTATGATAAAAGATAACAGCTTTGGAACAATCCCTTCAGACAGACAAGAGACTTGGAATTTATTGGTCTACAGTTTTTCAAATTGCAGCCGAATAAATTCCCATCATTCTCCGCCTGTCTGTTCTTCCTTAATCTCGAGAACACAGTTAGATAGATGGATGTTCAGATGAGTTATGGAAAATTTAGAGATAGAAGGCCGCAAATAACTATATACAAACTTCCGTGATTTTAATTCAAAAATTCTTCCAGAACGGAGCTATATAGATGACCAGTACGATCCTATTCTTTTCACGAAAAGCATGACGTACAGTACAAAAGCATGACACTACTAATTTAAGATGAAAAACATATATTATAAATTGAATAAATTAAGATTATGATTAAAAACTAAAAAGTAAACAGAAGTACTTACATTTTTACAGTTGCNACACGCAACTCAGCGTACCGATTGTCAGATGATCACTCCTCAACTTATTATTATCACTTTGCCCGACTAGGTGATAGCAGTATTCATAATGACCGGTCAATTTGATAAATTAATCAATATTTATCACACTGCCCGCCCTATTTAGTCATTATTCATAATGCCCGGTCATTATGAATAATGCCCGATTAATCACTTTGTCCATAACATATATAGTAGAATGCAGCTTCTATCCCAGGAATTGAAATGTGTCTGTGGCAGCCTTTGAAACACACTTGAAGCCACTCCTGTGCTGGTGTTATCACTACATTGATTATAGAAACCAAATTCTAACATTTTCGTCTAATCGATAGGCCACTATTAGACGAAGTTGTACTTATGTAACGCATCACCGATAGCTTTTGTAATTGTATAATTGTTATTTGCTACAATTATTTGGAAAGCAACAATTATGAAATTGCAGCGCCTTCAGAATCAAGTTTTCCTACCATTTTATTAACAATCAATCTCCTTTCTGCATTGATTTGTAGTTTATCCATGGAGAGTAAAAAACAAAATATACCGGATTCACACCTTATAGTCTCTATCGCAAGAATAACTTTGATGACGGTAGTTACTATCAAAAAACTTAAATCGCAAAGCAACTGTAATAAAGTGTTGTCTGGGTGTTTTAGCTACAAGTAATATTACAAGTAATTTTTAGCTACAAGTAATTTACGTTGCGTACATTCACTTATAACGTAATTATTTAATATTTCTGCAGAAATTACCTGCATGGTGTGTTTCTTTATGTATTTGAGTTAACGATGCAGTTCACAAATGTTTCAGAACTCCTGTGTTCTGTCATCAATTTTCATTTTGCAGAGAAATTGTTGGATAGAAGAAAGTTTCTCTAGATATTAGTTTGGCCTTCAAGTCGCTTTATACCGATCTAAATGCTAGTTTTTGAAGATTTTATGTATAACGAAGAGATTTTTCTTTATTACAGATTTTGGTGATCTTATAGTGACCTTCTGTGACTTTTTTAGAGATTGTTTCCGCAAGATATTACAGGGTTCTGTCCTGAGGTTACTCCAAGCATGATTAAATAATATTATTTTTTGATAAATTGATCAGTATTTTCTGATATAGGTTTTAATTTAAAAGATTGTAAAATTGAACTAAAGCAAAAATATAGGCATTTAGGGCTATTAATCCTAGCCCAATTTATGTGATATATTCTACTTTTTTGTTTACACGGTTCCATTCCTATGCACAGTAGGCTTATTGCGTGTCAGCGCGAAGTATTATTTCCCAATATGCCTCCAAACAGAATCTATTAATATTTAGTTTGGAGCAATTTCACCACCTTCCTTGCCTTTAGGCTTATGCACTGTCGGTAATTCGGCACTTTCATTAATCTCGCTCCCCTCTTTGCAAATAATACGAGATTATCAAAAGTCTGATTAATTATTTTTAAATCAATACTATCGATTTAGATTTTTCTTTTAAAGTTTAATCGGATGAATGACACGAATTTACTAATAATTCATGAATTCATTTAATTATTTTCAGTTATTTTATCGGTCAATAAATTATAGTTATGAAAAATTTACATTGAAATACAGTAGAACCTCGATTATTCGCCCTAATTGGGGACTGGGGTTGGTCGGATAATTGAAAAGTCGGATAACCGAAAAGTATGAAAAAATCCATTATTAGTGTAGTATATTATTATATCCCATGTAATTAGTATATTAGTATATCGCTATTAACCTATTTTGCGTTGAATTTTCATCGATGTTAAGCCTAACAAAAATTTTTTAAAATAATAATCGTCGCTATTGTATCGTTAAAAATTAGAAAATGAAGCTTCGTTTAAATACTGGCTCCCTTTCATGGTCGAATGAGTGTTGCCAGCTAAACCACGTAAAAATAATATTAAAGTAGCCAAGACATAGCCAAATATTGTAGCGCCACATCACTAGCGGACATTTGAAATTTGCCGACTAGGACGGTCGGTTAACCGAGGGGTCGGTTGATCGGGGAGCGGATAATCGAGGTTCTACTGTACTCTATATATGAATAGACAAAGCATAACAATAGTCGTCAATGGTTATTTAGAAAAATTCTAATAAGAACTTGCAATCTCATGATTTTTCAAGTTATGTGCATTAACAAACTTTGTATGTTCTACTGACATAACACCTGACTTTTTTCCGTAGTTAGAGAAATGTTAATTTATATCAGCAAAAGAAAAATTCATACAAGGCAAATAATTATATTCTTTAATATTAGCATCGAAAGTATCTTTAATATGTAATAAAAAAATATTTTAATAATATGCAGTACTGTATAAAACTGAAAAAAGTGGGCAGTATCTGTCATCGTATCGAGCGCCAGCAAAGCATAGCGGCAAACCTAGGTATTGTTGGATTCGGATGTCGTTATTATAATAATTATCGTAATAATATCAACGGAAAAAGTTTTAATTTTTTATTAATAAACTCATCCGAGTTTCTATTCATCGCCAGTAACGAAAGTTAATATTTAACTAACAGAAAGCGATTAAATAATTCCCGAAGCGAACCTCGGAAATCCTCAGTGGTGGTTTGAAACACGTGATATGGAATATTTCTACTTCCAGTAGTACCAGTTCACTTCAAACTGTGTTCTAGCGAACGTCTCTGCACTTTACGGAAACCATTTGTAACTAATTACTGTATTTATAATTGCTATGCATGCTAACTATTTATTATGCCTCAGGCCTTTCAACTGGTTTATAATATTACTGTAAATTTAGGAAATCCTTTGAATTTGCTTTTATTTATGTACTCAGATTTTATCTATTTATTTCTGTTATAATTTATTAAGATATTTATAACGTAAAACAATATAAAGTACTGTACAGTACATATCAGTAATTCATTTTTTTTAACAGTGTATGATAGTTACCTTTGCTATGTTTTTGTCGTTGATTGCTGCCCTTTTCTTCTTTGTCTTTTTTGAATCACCATTGAACAATCTTCTATCGAAGCTGCTGAGAAATATTACATCGAAAGAAACAGAAAATCACGATGGAAATACTATGGAAATGAAGAAAACGAATTGAAAATTTTTTCACGTTATTCAGTATATGATTCATTATTATGATGTTTACCACATATTTTCGTAAAGACTACAGTCTTTATCAAATTCAAGTAATTTTAATATTTGTCAAAACTGACTTGACGTATATCGGTGACGTTAAAAAATTTTATTTTTTACAAAGATATAAATACTAATTTTAAATATGTAATGAAATTTTAACAATAGAAAAAATTCAGCAACAAGTTATGTAACTTTCTCAGCTATTATGAGATTTTATTAAAGATAAAACTTTTATATTATTAATTAATACTAATATAAAATTCGTCGTCTTTGTGTGAATTTTTTATCACTCCTGCAATTTTTGTCCAATTCAGACAGAATTTTGGTTCTATTCGCTTTATGTTTTGACAGAAAGTACAGAGTACTTATTTTCCAAAAATAATAGCTATAGAATAAACAATATCGGATTGGTAATCTTACCCACGTTGCAGTGACATCAGTGACCACGTGACGTTGTTGCTTGACGAAAGAATTTCCCATAAGTTGCATTCTGAAATATTTTGGCAAACGGTGCATCTTAAACATATTTCATTAAACTTAAAATTTAAACTCTAAATAAAGATAGCCGGTGAAACCTCGATAACTTCTACTTTTTTTTCCCTTACGGGGAAATTTTGTTTCGTTGCTCTTTACGTTACAACAGTTAGAACGAACTACTTAATTTGTAGTAACGTTAACAAGTCTTCTTGAATTTCTTTAAATCTCTACTTTCTCATAAAAAGCATTCCATCATCCTCAAGAAAAGAATTTGTAGTAATAAATGAATTTGTGTGCCGCCATCTATAATACATTATGTTATAACAAATTTTTATATTAATTATTTAATTATTGTGAGGAAAGAAGTGAACTTTATGTCTCTTACATGACACGCAATTATAAGATTGGCTCACTATGTTATCGGATGGCTTCCTGAGACGTTTATTAATGATCAGGAGTTCTTAAGAAACCCCTGAAAGTTGTTTTTCCTGACACCAGCCTAGATATAGCATTAGACACGCTAGTAACCCTTTTTATAGGAATATCGAGAGAGAGAGAGAGAGTTTACATACACATAAAATTATACTACCTCGAACTTAAGTAATGTTCGTAGTCGTAGTCTTCTATAATGTGGATCGAGAGAATTAGTCTTCTTTGCATTTAGTATAATATTATGTTCCAGTGTCTTTTCTACGTGGGATTTTCTATAACGTCCGGATATATTTCGATATTTTCTTTTAATATTTTTTGGTATCAATTACAGTCTTTGTATAATTTGTTTGTTTTATTTATGCATATGTTACCGCTAAAGCTCGAAATCCGTTAATGTGTACATTACCTAGCTAATCTGCAGATTAACTAGGGTGATCCGTTAAAGATGCTAAAATTATTCCATTTCTCAAATTACCTAGGTAATCTGCAGATTATCTAGNCAAATAAAGGAAGGTAGTGATTATTAGCCTTTGAGTTTCCCTATAATAGACTTTGTCACGAGAACAAATTTTATGTCTTTTCGAGGATATAACTCGGAAAGAAAAAATGCAAATAATCCGAAGATAAAATTTAAAATATTTCTTCATTTCCTGTTATTTCTGTCAATAATTCTGTGGTAGACGTACTGAAATACAAATGCGGACAACAGCAATTAGACGGACGAAACAAACAATATTTAAGTATTTTGGAAATTTAAACTTTTCAATTGCTATTACTTAGGAACAAGACATTTTTTCACGACAAATTATTTAGCAGTTTAGAAATAATTTAGAAATTCCATGATAATTTTTAATTCAGAGAGAATGAAGAACAGGGTATTTACAAATAAGTTTACACAAAGAGAAAATTTGAATACTTTAATGTTCACGAATTATTTTGTCCCTTCGATTTCGAACGAATAATTATTTCTTATGACTTCTTCAGAATGACGGGCTGCAATTTTTCATCACAATGCTTTTAATTTTAGTAGAGTCTTGACCCTGTACATCATACTTTTCCTGGTTGAACATTTGTGTGGGTCAGTAACACCGTTGAGGAAAAAATTTTTCAATTCAAAAGACATGACATGAGTTTGAAATGGAAGTTCGTATACACTTAATCGGGAAAATTCCCCCTAATTTTCTGTACGTGATGTCAATTTTCATTTTTCTAACTCCGTTATCTAGGTTAAGAAAAAACAGACGGACAGACAAAAAGACAGATATCAGTGGCAGTTTATAGGACTATAATTCTTTAAAATTTATAGCCTAACCAACTACAAAGAGTAAGAAGAAGTAAGAAGAATTCTCAAATGTCTTTATCTTCATAGAATGACACTAATCAATAATTGAATATATATGGTGAAAATAAATATAAACAATAGATGTCAATTTAAAACATAAAAAACAAAGTAAAGAGATTGACGAAGAACACATAAATCACGTAAGTTGTGCCTTGAATGAGACCTCTGTTAAAAATCCAGCAACGACTAACTTAATTTTCTTGGCAAAGTTTAAAATTGCCTGTGTGGAGATCTGTTATGATATTTAATTAAAAATTACTTTTTCATATTTTATACTTATTGGAATGCAATTTTAAAAAATGTAGACTTATAAATTCCCTCTGTCGTCCATCTGTTCGTCCTTCCTTAATTTCCAGAACGGAGTCAGATAAATGAATATCTAAAATAGAGTTTGAAAGCGGACGTGTGGTAGACTCCGATTAACTGTTTAGTACGTCCGATGCAAACCACACATTACGTTATTTCAATTCAAATCTATTCCCCTAAATGCAGTTAATAAATAACTGGGGCGACTTTATTGTTAACGGAAAAGTATGATGTACACAAGGGCAAGCCACTACTCATTTGAGGTGAAGAGCATATATTTTAGATTAAATAAATTAAAATTTTAATTAATTTAAATGTTCTTTATATCATTGATTTTAAAATCCCGCGTTTTCAGACTAAATCATATTACCATAGATGAGTCACTAATTATTTGATGCCCTGGTGGACCCAAAAGCTATAAATGGGCCGTATAAAATTAAATTATATTTTTATTTTTCGATTTTAATTTTAAGTATTTTGATTGTAAACAAACTGGGCGATTTTTCAAAAAAGTCTTAATTAAAAGCTACGCTACTTATTAAATTTCGATAGACGTAATGGAATCATTACAGAACATTTCAAATAATTAAAATTGTTTAATAAGACACGTGAACAGATGCGACATATGATATTACATATAGAAAAAAAGTTAAAATATTGATAGATATTTCTAATTACTAAATAAGCTAATAAGTTTGGAAAATATAAATTTTCAATAAGTTTGAATTCTTCATGTAATTTACAGAATATTTCATGGAATCTCGACAAATATTTCATTGATTATTTAGATGGAGTAACAACGTAAGTCTTGGACGTAGATTTTAGAAGTTTTTTAAGAGTCTCGTTTATAGGAGAGTGAATCAGTATAAAAATAATGCAAGAGCATACAATGGAGAATTGCATGGTGAAGAAGAACAGCATCCACTGTATACAGAAAATAAATAAATCCACACGTTAATATTTGGAATTAATTATATATTTACGTAAATTATATATTAAACAACTGCAATTACACGAAAATTAAAAATTAGAAAAAATCTTATTTTCTTACCAAATTCATTTCTGTTATCAAAAAGGCTTTTCTCATCGTTCCTAAAGCGTAGATGATGACAACAACGTGTATTACGTATATCCACACAATTATATTATTTAATGCAACAAAAAGCTTTAAAGAAAGGAATTGATCGACGATTCCTGAAATAATTGACAATTAATTAATTATTTTTATATTATCAAGTGATAAAATATGATCGAGTTGAATGGATTTAATAATCGTGAAGCTCATAAAACACAGACAAATTTAATGTTTCCGTAAAAGTGATCTAAATTGAAATTCGCCAAAAATTGCTTATTATCACATATTGATTTAAACTAACAATTTAATAACGGGCACCACCGGGAATCGGTTTCGTTGAACAATATAACGCAGTATCTAGGCGATGTGACAAGGGCAGTTCCTCCCGAGAGGCCTTTAAATGGGAAACTTGTTTCTATTTCGGTGCTAGACACGTGACTAAAACCATGAAATTGTAATGGCGCGAACGCTCGATCGCGCCATTAGAAAACAAAGCTTTCCAACATGAGTTTCTCTTCTTTGAGTGGCCGACAACAGTCGCTCAATTCCCCGAGACAGGTGTCTCGTACGAATTTATGCAATTGATGAGCCGCTGATGTGTGTCGTGGCAGCAGGCTCAACTGTTCGATAAGCAATACAGATTTCACTATTCTCCACATATTTTAATGACATATACAATATTACATTATATATATGATTTTGTAAATGTAAATAAACCACCGTTTTAATGCAAACAATGTAAAACTGTAAATAGAAATTGTATATTTAAGTATTTAAGGAACTTTTCCTGCAAAATGTTTACCGGCAGCGTTGTTTTGCTAAAGCAATAGCCATTCGATGAAGAAAGTTACTTGTACAATACATCGTTGTAGAACACCTAAATAACATACATGACTGTGTGGAATCTTTGATACTTTTTGCGGGATAAAGAACGAAGCCTTTCTTTAACTTTCGAGACAGATTACCCGTTTTCAGTAAAATATAGCACCGAACGATAATGCAAATTATCATTAAATTTTCCACGCTGAATTTGACATAAGCATTATTTTGTCAATTGGCTATCGATTATAATTGTTTTTTTCTTCTTTTAGTGACAGAAAAACTGTCATGACGATATTAAATATTTTATATACGTAGAGTAGATTGTAATTTTCGTTGTTGTAAAATTATATTTTTATCGTAATTAAACGTTTATTTACGCCTCAAAAATTATGATAAAAGATAACAGCTTTGGAACAATCCCTTCAGACAGACAAGAGACTTGGAATTTATTGGTCTACAGTTTTTCAAATTGCAGCCGAATAAATTCCCATCATTCTCCGCCTGTCTGTTCTTCCTTAATCTCGAGAACACAGTTAGATAGATGGATGTTCAGATGAGTTATGGAAAATTTAGAGATAGAAGGCCGCAAATAACTATATACAAACTTCCGTGATTTTAATTCAAAAATTCTTCCAGAACGGAGCTATATAGATGACCAGTACGATCCTATTCTTTTCACGAAAAGCATGACGTACAGTACAAAAGCATGACACTACTAATTTAAGATGAAAAACATATATTATAAATTGAATAAATTAAGATTATGATTAAAAACTAAAAAGTAAACAGAAGTACTTACATTTTTACAGTTGCCGTGGGGCATACATGTAAATGTAAGTACTATATATTCAGACAACCGAAAAAAACGCGACGAAATGAATTGTAATAAGGTTTTGACAGAAAGAGTTCATCACATTTTCAACATGAATGTATGGTCAACAGAGGTGATTTCAGAAAATTGTCTTACTTTTTGAATTTCATCCGAATTTATTAAATTAAAAAATACCAAGATTCATTTTAAAAAGTTCAATTGTTGGCCTCGATAGCCCATTTCCGTCCAGTACCGGAAATTGAAATTATTACCTTTTTTTGCCAATCAGAAACAGTGTGGCTATACTTTCTGTTGTTTAAACACTATGAAGCGTAATTAATCGACCACTAGGCATCCTTTCATTTTTATTTAGTTGATACGCGTTCTTTACACGTTTCGGGCTCTATGTTGTCCCACTGCAGCCAACTAATTTTTAAAAATAAACACAATTATTACATGACATTAAATTGACCAAACCAATACAAATAATTTACAAACATGCCTTCAAATATCTATCTTTCGGAACCAACTATAATTGATGTTTAAACACATTTTACAGAGAAGGTGTATAAACTGGTACAGATTATTATTCCTAGCTCACAACGCGTATCAACCAAATAAAAAAATGAAAGGATGCCTCGTGGTCGAATAATTACACTTCATATTGTTTAAACGACAGAAAATATTACCATTTAATAAGGCGTAGCAGATTTACTTATCGATTCTTTTAAAATTTTTGATGAAACCCACTTTCCTGTGTTCTAAAAGAAGAGTACAGATAGACAGTAACAGTCATGTATAAATTTTGTTATGAATGTCTTTATAGTTCAAAATGGAAGTATTTTATTTTGGGATAAAAGGCGAAATCTTTTATGTAACTGTTTATCACATTTAATTCTATGACCAAATACTTAATATAACTTGAATATTACTTAATATCTTAAATAACTTGAAATTTTAAAGATAGTCGTACTTACCTCCATATCCAGATACACACGCAACACATAACAATGCTACTCCTAAAGTCCACACAATGGGCATCACACATCGAAATGTTATAAAAATATCATCATTCGTATTTTTATCATTCACGTAATTATAAGGGACAAAAATCGCTATCATCATCAGTACTATAGATGCAATATAGCAAAAATAAAGAGTTTTCTGAAAGAAAAATGTTTATATATCAGAAAAAATTTAGTGGAAAAAATACAAACATGAGCATTCAAGTTTCGGTGATGGTGGAAAAATAGAAAAATAAATATTTCACGTTGTTTACGACGAACAGTAATTTACGTTTTTATAATAAACAGAATATGTAAAATTAAACACGAAAGATTTTTTTCTTCATCCATGTTCTAGCTTTTGATGTCTTCAATTATGAGAATCGGATAGTACCATTCATTTTGGTGTATCCTGCGATAATAGCACTTTTTACCAAAAGATAGAAAAATTGGGTCATATGAACAAAACTTTCATGAGGATATTATATGCATCATCCTTTCTGAAATAATATAAGCGAATGAATGAGTGTTATCATTTTATTTATTTATTTATTGTAAGCTGATAACAAGGTATGTATGGAACTTTTTCACTTTTGAATCATTTTTTGCGTGAAATAAAATCAAATAGTAGTAGTTTTTAGGGTAACTTATTGCTGAATATACGACGCAGTTCAGATAATCAATCCAAGTAGAATAACTGTTATTCACACTTCACAATGACCTGAAACTTACTCTCTTACCGCTTGTTATTTTACTTGGTGTTAAGCCTGCCAGAACTTTTCAAACGCTGATAAATTCAGCCAAAAATTGTCTGATGACTGTGATTTTAGGGCATAACTTCTCCATAATTTCTACACTTTTACATACTTATTTATTGCACGTCTCTTAACTCTATGCGCTTGAGAGCGTGAGTTTCGCGACATCCCCCGTGACTATGCCAGATTACAGGATTAGACGATACCACATTGTCATAAGTTGTTTTCTATAGAGGGTCATTATTAGAATCCGAGCGGACCGAACCTGAGAAGACTTATGCTACTTCTTACTAATAAGATATTACGCATTACGTTAATTTATTAACTACTTTATCGTGGTCGTTCTCCTCGGACACTTATTGAACAGACAATTTATGGTTTCTTAGTATATCATTCTAAAAACCAGCAAGTCTGCATCACGAAATAATAGATGATGTGTCTTCGCATGCAATTCATAAAACACGCAATTTCTTGCGTCGCGCATAGCGGGAATACTAATGACTGGTTGCAGATAATGCATTTTTCCATGAAAAGCACATAATGCGATGCTTATAATGGCTTTTTCAACATGTGAATTACGGCTTACATATCATTGTGGAATAAGAAAATTCTTTGGTACGGAATCTGCAGGTATATAAAAGCGTGATTTGATGAACAACGCATATACAGTAGAATCTCGATTATCCGCCCTAATTGGGAACTGGGGTTGGTTGGATAATTGAAAAGTCGGATAACCGAAAAGTATGAAAAAATCCATTATTAGTGTAGTATATTATTATATCCCATGTAATTAGTATATTAGTATATTAGTATATCGCTATTAACCTACTTTGCGTTGAATTTTCATCGATGTTAAGANAGTGAACTTTATGTCTCTTACATGACACGCAATTATAAGATTGGCTCACTATGTTATCGGATGGCTTCCTGAGACGTTTATTAATGATCAGGAGTTCTTAAGAAACCCCTGAAAGTTGTTTTTCCTGACACCAGCCTAGATATAGCATTAGACACGCTAGTAACCCTTTTTATAGGAATATCGAGAGAGAGAGAGAGAGTTTACATACACATAAAATTATACTACCTCGAACTTAAGTAATGTTCGTAGTCGTAGTCTTCTATAATGTGGATCGAGAGAATTAGTCTTCTTTGCATTTAGTATAATATTATGTTCCAGTGTCTTTTCTACGTGGGATTTTCTATAACGTCCGGATATATTTCGATATTTTCTTTTAATAATTTTTGGTATCAATTACAGTCTTTGTATAATTTGTTTGTTTTATTTATGCATATGTTACCGCTAAAGCTCGAAATCCGTTAATGTGTACATTACCTAGCTAATCTGCAGATTAACTAGGGTGATCCGTTAAAGATGCTAAAATTATTCCATTTCTCAAATTACCTAGGTAATCTGCAGATTATCTAGGTAATCTGCGAGCTTCGTTTAAATACTGGCTCCCTTTCATGGTCGAATGAGTGTTGCCAGCTAAAACACGTAAAAATAATATTAAAGTAGCCAAGACATAGCCAAATATTGTAGCGCCACATCACTAGCGGACATTTGAAATTTGCCGACTAGGACGGTCGGTTAACCGAGGTGTCGGTTGATCGGGGGGCGGATAATCGAGGTTCTACTGTAT